>NW_024415204.1:0-1947 GCF_014898765.1 Herpailurus yagouaroundi | reverse complement strand
GAACATTGCTTAAACCATTACAAGTGATGTCATTACGTTAATAAATTTGGTTTCATTCTTCACTCGCAAGAAAGGAGAAGGAAAAGATTTCTTTGTGTCCCAGGCCCTGTCATTAAAACCTTTCCCAATGTGGAGAACAGGTTTAGTTGCCCAGGCACCTTCAGTGTCTCAGCTGAGCGACCAGGGCCTTCCACATTGCAAAAATGCCCATGATGGCCAACAAAGAGAGCTCGAGGACCACAGACCCGGAGAGGCGGGTTCCTCTGCCCAGGCAGTGATGGCCAGCAGAAGGCGCACCATCTGCTTTTCTGACCCAGGGCACCTGGGAGCAGGGAGGGCTTTGATTGCTCCCAGAGGACTCAGGGCCTCTGCCGCTGCCTCAGTACAGAAAGCAGAGCTGCATTTCCAGCAGGTTGTGCCGCCCACCCCAGGGGAGATCTTGGGAGCTTTGTAGCAACTTGGCATCTCATGAGTCGCCAGAGAGAATTTGCCTTATTGTACTGAGTGCTGAGGAGTGGGCTCTGGGTGGCTACCCTGAGCAAGGTGGTTGCTGAGATGCACAGGCCCTTGCATTTTCTGGGCTGTTCCCGTGTTTCGTTCCACCCCTTCCTGGACAATATTTGAACAAGACATATTTTACTAAAGGTCTTGTGGATTGCGGAGTCCCACGACATCACCTCATCGATGCAGTCGATGGTTTGTTCCAGATTCAGGCTTGTTTCCGGGAAGAAACCCTGACAGAAATTCAGAAGAACGGGAGCTGCATTCCGTTAGGACATGAATACATGAAATGCTCGTCTTGGGAACTCCTAGAAGAATGAGCTGGGACACACTTTCCGAGTCCTGCTAGAACCAGTGACCGAGGTAAGGGCACAAACTGTCCCCCACATCATACATGGCTTTTAAAAAGTTTCATGGTTATTTTTCCAACCTAATTAAGTGATTGCAAACTACAGAAAACCTGGTAGGGACCTGTCATTAACGTACGTTATCTTTAATTTAAATTGCAGTGAGTGAAGATACAGTGTAGTATTAGTTTCAGGTGTAAAATATAAAGCAACCCTTCCACACGTGATCCGGTGCTCATCCCAGGTGCACTTCTTAATCCCCAGCAGTTGTTTCACCCATTCCCCAACTTGCTCTGGAAGCCCTCAGTTTGTTTCCCAGTTAGAGTATATTTGTCACTGTCTCCCCCCCTCCCCGTTTTGTTTTGTTTTATTTCCATGTGTTAGTGAAATCATCTGGTATTTGTCTTTGTCTGAAAGGCTTATTTCACCCAGGATAACATTCTCTCGCTCCATCAAGCTCATGGCAAATGACAAGATTTCATGTTTTTATGGCCTAATAATATTACATTCCATATACCACATCTCAATTTATTCATCAGTTGATGGATGCTTGGATAGTTTCTGTAATTTGGCTGTTTTAGAAAATACTGCTGTAAACATCGTGGTGCGTGTATGCCTGTGAAGATTTTGTATTCTTTGTGGAAATACCTTGTAGTGAAATTGCCGGATCATAAGGTACTTCCATTTCCAGTGTTTTTTTTTTTTTGTTTTTTTTTTTTGAGAAATCTCCGTAATGTTTTCCAGACTGGCTGCACCAGTTGGCATTCCTACCCACAGTGCAAGAGGGTTATTCTTTCCCCACATCCTTGGCAACACCTGCTGTTTCATCCTTCATTGTATCTCGTCATTGTGACAGATGTGATGTGTTATCTCATTGTACTTTTGAATTGTATTTCCCTGAAGATCAGTATTGTTGAGTATTTTTTCATGTGTCTCTTGGCCATGTATATGTCTTCCTTCGGAAAATGTCCATTCGTGTCTTCTGCCCATTTTTAATCAGATGTCTCATTGTTTGTGTGGTGTATAACTGTATATATTTTGGGCACTAACCCTTTATCTGATGTCGTTTGGAAATATCATTCTGTAGGTGTTTTAGTTT
>NW_024415203.1:0-1287 GCF_014898765.1 Herpailurus yagouaroundi | reverse complement strand
ATATGCAACAAATTGGACACTGAGAAAAATGGACAAATTCCTAGAAAAACACAAACTACCAAAACTTAAACAGGAAGATACATAAAATCTGAAAACAGAAAGAAATCAAATCAGTAATAAAAAAAATCTCCCCCCAACACAAGAGTTCTGGGCCAGACGGTTTAACTAATGAATTCTACCATCCATTTAAGAAAAAGGTAATATGTATTCTCCTCGAATTATTACGAAAAATCAAAAAGAAGGAAAACTTATAAATTCATCTTATGAGGCCATTATTACCCTGATACCAAAACCAGATAAAGCCTCCACTAAAACCGAAAACTGGCGGGGCGCCTGTGTGGCTCGGGGTGTTTACTGTCCAACTCTTAATTTTGGACTAGGACATTATCTTGCGGTGCGTGAGTTCGAGTCCCATGTTGGATCCTGCCATGACAGTGTGGGGCATGGCCAGGATTCTCTCTCTCCCTATCTCTGAGCGCCTCCCTCACTTTTATATACTCAAAGGAAAGAAATAAACATTTAAAAAATGTTAAAAATTTTTTTAAATAAAATTTCAGCCCAATAGCCTGATGACTATGTATGCAGAAATTCTTATTAAAATACCTTCAAATTAAAGTCAACAATACATTAATAGAATCATTTGCCATAATCAAGTGGGATATATTCCTGGGCTGCAAGGGTGGTTCCACATTCACAGATCAATCAACATGATGCGCCACAGTAATAAGAGAAAGGATAAGAACAATATGATGCTTTCAACAGATGCAGGAAAACTATTTGACAAAATGTCACATCCATTCATGATAAAAACCCTCAGCAAAGTACATTGAGAGTCAACCTACCTGCACATAATAAAGGTCATCTAGGAAAAACCCACAGCTCATCTCATCCTCAATGGGGAAAAATTGAAAATTTTTCCTCCAAGGTCAGTGACAAAACAGGGATGACCCCTCTCACCACTGTTATTCCACATAGTACGGGAAACCCTAACCACAGCACTCAGACAACAAAAAGAAATAAGAGGAATCCAAATCAGCAAGGAAGAAGTAGCACTTTTGCTATTTGGAACTGACATGATGTGTTCTATAAAAAGCATGAAAGATTCCCTTAAAAATTGCTAGAATTGATATATGAATTCCACGAGTCATAATATACAGAAATCAAGCTACATAGATGTATTGCATTTCTAACACAAATCATGAATTAACACAGAGAGAAAGTAAGGGATCAATCCCATTGACAGGCTCACAAATACCACAAGAAACCAGGAATAAACCTAACCAAAGA
>NW_024415202.1:0-2012 GCF_014898765.1 Herpailurus yagouaroundi | reverse complement strand
ACTGGGTCTCTGTCTGGTTTAGGAATCAAAGTAATACTGGCTTCATAGAATGAGTCTGGAAGTTTTCCTTCCCTTTCTATTTCTTGGAATAGCTTGAGAAGGATAGGTATTATCTCTGCTTTAAACGTCTGGTAGAACTCCCCTGGGAAGCCATCTGGTCCTGGACTCTTATTTGTTGGGAGATTTTTGATAACCGATTCAATTTCTTCACTGGTGATGGGTCTGTTCAAGCTTTCTATTTCCTCCTGATTGAGTTTTGGAAGAGTGTGGGTGTTCAGGAATTTGTCCATTTCTTCCAGGTTGTCCAATTTGTTGGCATATAATTTTTCATAGTATTCTCTGATAACTGTTTGTATCTCTGAGGCATTGGTTGTAATAATTCCATTTTCATTCATGATTTTATCTATTTGGGTCATCTCCCGTTTCTTTTTGAGAAGCCTGGCTAGAGGTTTGTCAATTTTGTTTATTTTTTCAAAAAACCAACTCTTGGTTTCGTTGATCTGCTCTACAGTTTTTTTAGATTCTATATTGTTTATTTCTGCTCTGATCTTTATTATTTCTCTTCTTCTGCTGGGTTTAGGCTGCCTTTGCTGTTCTGCTTCTAGTTCCTTTAGGTGTGCTGTTAGATTTTGTATTTGGGATTTTTCTTGTTTCTTGAGATAGGCCTGGATTGCAATGTATTTTCCTCTCAGGACTGCCTTGGCTGCGTCCCAAAGCGTTTGGATTGTTGTATTTTCATTTTCATTTGTTTCCATATATTTTTAATTTCTTCTCGAATTGCCTGGTTGACCCACTCATTCGTCAGTAGGGTGTTCTTTAACCTCCATGCTTTTGGAGGTTTTCCAGACTTTTTTCTGTGGTTGATTTCAAGCTTCATAGCATTGTGGTCTGAAAGTATGCATGGTATGATTTCAATTCTTGTAAACTTATGAAGAGCTGTTTTGTGACCCAGTATATGATCTATCTTGGAGAATGATCCATGTGCACTCGAGAAGAAAGTATATTCTGTTGCTTTGGGATGCAGAGTTCTAAATATATCTGTCAAGTCCATCTGATCCAATGTCTCATTCAGGCGCCTTGTTTCTTTATTGACCGTGTGTCTAGATGATCTATCCATTTCTGTAAGTGGGGTGTTAAAGTCCCCTGCAATTACCACATTCTTATCAATAAGGTTGCTTATGTTTGTGAGTAATTGTTTTATATATTTGGGCGCTCCGGTATTCGGCGCATAGACATTTATAATTGTTAGCTCTTCCTGATGGATAGACCCTGTCACTATTATATAATGACCTTCTTCATCTCTTGTTACAGCCTTTAATTTAAAGTCTAGTTTGTCTGATAGAAGTATGGCTACTCCAGCTTTCTTTTGGCTTCCAGTAGCATGATAAATAGTTCTCCATCCCCTCACTCTCAATCTAAAGGTGTCCTCATGTCTAAAATGAGTCTCTTGTAGACAGCAAATAGATGGGTCTTGTTTTTTTATCCATTTTGATACCCTATGTCTTTTGGTTGGCGCATTTAATCCATTTACATTCAGTGTTATTATAGAAAGATATGGGTTTAGAGTCATTGTGATGTCTGTATGTTTTATGCTTGTAGTGATGTCTCTGGTACTTTGTCTCACAGGGTCCCTCTTAGGATCTCTTGTAGGGCTGGTTTAGTGGTGACAAATTCCTTCAGTTTTTGTGTGTTTGGGAAGACCTTTATCTCTCCTTCTATTCTAAATGACAGACTTGCTGGATAAAGGATTCTCGGCTGCATATTTTTTCTGTCTAGCACACTGAAAATCTTGTGCCAATTCTTTCTGGCCTGCCAAGTTTCAAAAGAGAGATCAGTCACGAGTCTTACAGGTCTCCCTTTATATGTGAGGGCACGTTTACCCCTTGCTGCTTTCAGAATTTTCTCCTTATCCTTGTATTTTGCCAGTTTCACTATGATATGTCGTGCAGAAGATCGATTCAAGTGACGTCTGAAGGGAGTTCTCTGTGCCTCTTGGATTTCAATGCCTTTTT
>NW_024415201.1:0-9882 GCF_014898765.1 Herpailurus yagouaroundi | reverse complement strand
AAAGTGTGGAGCCTGCTGGGAATTGTCTCTCTCTCTCTCTCTCTCTCCAATGTTCTATCTCTCTAAAAATAAGCATTTAAAAAATTATTATAAAAAATAAACTAGAGGAGACTTATCAATCAATTGCAGTATGTGGACTTTATTTAGATCCTGATTTGAAGATGTATATACATGTATAAACACACACTGGTGACTCAACTAAGAAAATTTGAATACTTCTATATAATTGATTTTTTAAATTATGGAGCTATTTTATTTTTTTAGGTAAAGAAATTTAAAAGGAATTGTTATATTTTGCATATATACTGAATTTTTTTCAAATGAAATCACATGATATCTGGAATAGCAACAAAATAAATCTAGAGTGAAGGAGGTAGTAAGACAGTTGGAAAAAAAAAATTCAATGAGCTGATAATCATTGATTCTGAGTGAAAACCACATCGGTGTCATTATTGTATTCTCTCCATTATTGTCTGTATGCGAAATGTTTCATCATAAAAAATTAAGCAAGAAAATGACCAGGTTATTTTTAAAAGGTCAAGATTCACTTCCAGCCAAGAAGTAGTAAAAAAGAACAGATTTATCTTCCCACCAGAAACAACCAAACCCATACAAAATATGTGAAACAATGGTTTTAGGGCACTGAACATAAGCAACAAAAGACAGAAAACAAGTGAAGGTGCCTTGCAATTGCTTAGCTTACTGCCTTTAGAGACTTCCCAGGCCACTGTGCAGGGAAGGGGAACCCAGACAAAATCCAGAGGTCTCTATGAGTTCAGAATACAGACCCAAGAATGCTTAGAGATGAATCATCACATGCATTTGAGGAAACTACTGACAAACCAACAATTGAACATTTACATTTAAAAATAACATGGGGCGCCTGGGTGGCGCAGTCGGTTAAGCGTCCGATTTCAGCCAGGTCACGATCTCGCGGTCCGTGAGTTCGAGCCCCGCGTCAGGCTCTGGGCTGATGGCTCGGAGCCTGGAGCCTGTTTCCGATTCTGTGTCTCCCTCTCTCTCTCTGCCCCTCCCCCGTTCATGCTCTGTCTCTCTCTGTCCCAAAAATAAACGTTGAAAAAAAAATTAAAAAAAAATACCATTCACAAGACCATGATCATGAAATATTTAGGAATGAATCTTAGAGAGAATGTGTAAGGCCCACACACCAAAGACTGTGAAATATTGCTGAGAGAAAGAAAAAATTAACCAACATGAAATAAATGGAGAGACATACTATGTCCATAGGTCAGAAGACTCAAATTTATTAATATGTCAACTTTCCACAAATTGATCTACAGATTTCACACAATCCTAATCAAAATCTCATCATGGTTTTTTGTTGTTGTTAGAAATTTACAGGATGATTGTAACAGCCCTATGAAAATGCAAAGGGCCCGATATCACCAAAGCAACTCTGAAAAAGAGAACAAAGTTGGATGACTACACTGTGTTATTTTAAGACTAATTATAAAGCTACCTTGTGGCTTTGGTATAAAGACAGATCAGTAGAATAGAATAGGGAGTCTAGAAACAGATCCACCTGTATACGAACAACCGAGTTTTTACCAAGATGCAAAGGCAACTGAGTGAAGAAAGGACAGTCTTTTCCACAAATGATATTGGTACATTTGAATGTCTATTTGCAAAAAAAAAAAAAAAAATGAACCTCAATCTTTAAAAAAAAATTCAAAATACAATATAGATCTAAATAAGAAACCTAAAACTATGAACATTCTAGAATCCAATGTAGTTTTTATTTGTTTGTTTCTAATAATCTCTGAGGGAGACCAAAATCCAGAGCCTTTACCTCTCTATCATGAATTTAACGTTATCTGATATGACTGGCCGTTATAAATTATGAGTTTCCAACAAGATTCAATTATCAAGTAGAAGAGATAAACAAAATAAGACTCAATCAGATTTTTAAAATCCAAGTGAATTTTAAGAACATTTTTTTCATCTCCCAACATGTCTTCCCAATTTTGTCATTCTGTTGTCTGTTCCTCATTGTACATCAAAGACCTCAGACGAAGTTTTTTTGTGATCATTAACAGACAAGAAAGAATCCCAAATATTTCATGGTTTTAGATCCTGGCTTAAAAGGGTCCCAGAATGACCGTGAAGAAGAAAAGCTTCACAGCAGGCAGAACTTTACTTGTTACATTAATTTTCCTATTGTGCCTGAAAGGAGAAATAACTAGAAGACCAGATCGATACTAATTTACAGTAGGAAGCAAAGGATTGTCCTGAAAGATTGAAAGTATATTTGCCCATTAGAAGCCTCATTAATGATGTCTAGTCTGGAGGAGGCCTTTTACACCTGGAGAAAAACAGAAACAAAAACACACTCATGGTTATCAGCTAGCCACCAAGGACTTCACCGGTAGTCTCACGAAAGGAATATAGTGGCAGTGTTGCTGATTATTTATGAGTTCAAAGACGTGTTCTTCCATGCACCAAAGCTAACTTGGTTATAAACACTGCCAAGCACCCAATTTTCCAGCAGCAACCCCAAACTCTTAGCCACCGTAAGTAAATAAAGCTAAGCAAACAGCCTGGTTTATGCTATCAGTTTTTAAAACAAAAACACGGGACTTAATCTGAATGTGGCTTTTTTTCTCTCTCATGAAGGACATTCCCCTTTTGGAAAGAACCCCATCACTTGGAGGTCTGAGAGGAAGGGTAACAGGGGGCATCACCCTGCATTCTATGTAACATTATGATCCTGGGACCCAAATCGTTTCTGTTTGGGCTACAAATTTTATAGCTTTTTGTTGTTTGTGTGTGTGATAAAAAAATTATGCATTGTAGTTGTTAATTATAGCCCTCTCTTCTGAGAACCAGGTGTGTTCCAACCTAAGGGTTGGATAAAGAAAGACTACAATTTTTTCACGAGGTTATATTCGTAATTACTATCCCATTTTGAAAACTGTGGATTTTTTCTTGTTGAAATGAGTTATTCAGACTATTCAGTCCTTTAGGAAAGTGTCATACTTATACTCCCCAACCTCATATGCAACAAAATTGTTAAATATTGTTAAATCTGTTCAATCTACCCTAAACTTTAACAAATTTCCCAAATGTGGGGGATTTCCAAGGAAGGTACCAGTTTGTAACCCTTCATTTTGCAAAGGATGTCTCATGGGATGAACACTGGGTGTTGTATGGAAACAAATTGGACAATAAATTTTACTTAAAAAATACTCTTTAAAAAATTAAATATTATAGGTTATATAAAATACACCTAAATAAAGCTTTAATAACCATTATTTCTCATTGTATGGTTATAAAAATACATTTTCAAATAAAAACATACCTCAAATCAATTCATTGAGTAAATATTCATAAACAACTTAGGTATTAAGCACTTATTTACATTAGGACAGCACTGAAAATATTGATAACCTTGGATTAGACAAATATTTCTTAGATCTGACACAAAAAGCATGACACACAAGGGGAAAATTTGATAAACTGGACGTTAACAAAAGTAGAAATATCCACCCTTTGGGAAACATTGTAAAGAGAATGGAAAGCGAAGACCTTGAGTGAGAAAAAGATATTGCAAGCCATGTTTGTGATAAAAGATTTGTAAGAATAAAGAAATATATCCCAAAAGTCATTAAAAGTGAATCTAGCAGCACAAAAATTTTAACTTCACCAAACAAAATATATACATAGAAATTACGCACTTGAAAAAGTGGTCAGTGCCATGAGTCATTGAAGAAATGCAAATTAAAATTACGAGATATTATTACACACCTGTTAAAAATGGCTGAAATTAAAAAGACTGAGCATACCAAGTGCAGATTAAAGTATAGGGCAACTGCAGTTCTCATACACTGCTGTTAAGAATGTAAAATTGTACAAGCTCTATCTAAAACATTTTCGCAGTTTCTTAAAAAGTTAAACACTTACCTGCCATATGACAGCCATTTCGCACTTTGCATTTTCTTCTTTTTTAAAAAATGTTTACTTATTTTTGAGAGAGACAGAGAGCAAGCAGGAGAGGGGCAGACAGAGAGGGAGACACAGAATCCGAAGCAGGCTCCAGGCTACGTGCGGTCAGCACAGAGCCTGACGCAGGGCTTGAACTCACAAACTGCGAGATCATAACCTGACCTAAAGTCAGTCACTTAACGGACTGAGCCACCCAGACGCCTCACAGTTATGTATTTTCCCATAAGAATTGAAAGTGGATGTCCATGCAAAAATTTGTACAAAAATTTTCATAGAGGCATTATTTATATTAGCCCAATACTAGAAACAACCCAAATTTCCATCAGTAGGTAAATGGGTGTACAAACTAGTCTATCCATACATTGGGAGTCTACTCAGAAATAGAAAGGAAAAAACTATTGATATACTTAAAATAGATGCATTGTAAAATAATTATGTACTTTGATTCCAGTAAAGTTAACCTAAAATATCTTATAAAGACAAAATTGCCCACTGTACAATTCCATTTATATAAAATTCTAAACATGCAAGGCAGTTCCTTGAAGATGGGGATGGTTAGGGAGCGGTTACAGACAGAAGGAACTTTTCAGGGCAATTGATGATCCATTATTTTTATTGTGGTAATAATTTCATAGATAGATACAAGGATGTACATAAGTCAAAATCTATCAAATTGTATACTTTAAATATGTTCAGCTTATTTTATGTCAATTTTACCTCAGTAAAGTTCTTTTTAAGGTGAAAACATCTCAAGTCCTTCATTCTTTTAAGTGCACCAGAAACACACACACACGAAGAGGAAAGTAGTAGCAACAACCAGGAATACAAGTTTAAATCCCGTTTTGATTCCTTATGAACAACACACAGATCTAAAATAATGAGACCTACCTCTTCTCCCACATACGGAGACTGTAGTGCTATTATGTGACTCAACTAGGTGGTGGAGCTTTACAGATTGCTGAAAAAGAAGAAAGGAAAATGGGAAAAAAGGCTTTTCTACTTGAGGAGAAGTCCCAGGTATTAATTCAGTAAAGTGCTAGTCTCTTTAAAGATAGAGCACTGACTTGTTCCCAACTGAATGCACTGGCTAAAAATGAAAGACCAAGCAGCCTATTAGTTACCTGAAAAGTCATTCAACTTGCTGTGCTGAACACCAGCAATAAGCATTATGTTTTCTTGATAGAAATTTCCCAGCATGCACTTTTCACTCAAAGTATATTTTGATGACCATAAATTTGTATTTAGTTCTTTCAGCAGAGAACATCAAGAACTTGAGTCATTCAAAATAAATGTTCATTCCTAAATAGCTTTGAGAACTAGGTAAGATCTCAGTTTTGAGTTATTCCACACCAGAGTTCTTAATCTGTAACTTTTTAAGGAGTTTTAGTGGTGACTACTATGCCTCATAGTATACATTGTTTTCATAGATGAAATACACAGGACGTTGAGAGTGAATCAATAAGAGGATAAAAAAGAAAAATACAATAAAATTACATTTGATTTCACATTTTTAAAGAAAGTGTTGTGTAAAAGAGGGGTTCCTGGGTGGCTCAGTAGGTTAAGTGGCCGACTTCAGCTCAGGTCATGATCTCAAAGATCGTGGGTTCAACACCCGCGTCGGGCTCTGTGCTGACAGCTCAAAGCCTGGAGCCTGCTTTGGATTCTTTCTCCCTTTCTCTCTGCCCCCCCCACTCATGCTCTGTTTCTGTCTCTGTTTCTCTCTCTCAAAAATGAATAAACATTTTTAAAAAAGAAACAAACTGTTGTGTAAAAGAACTATCTGGTTCTAGGTGTTAAAACTCTTAATCATCTAGTGTATTCATGTTTTTCTTCTGATTTTGCATTTATGACACCCCCTCTATCCCCTAGCATAAATCATTTATAAATCTGTTTAATATGTCAATAATGTCATATGACATTAATATGTCATTAATAGAGTAACACATAATGAAAGACAGTGTTTTGCTATTAATGTATCCTTTTATTCATTTTTTCATTCACTCAGCATTTATTACACAAACTCCATGTGACAAAGACTATGCTGAGAGGTGGGGATAGAATGTTAAAAAAAAAAGAACATAAAAAGAAAACAAATATGTAGTTTTTACTAGCAAGGAATTTACAACCTACTGGGAGAAATATATTTAATCAAATAGTCTCAATCTTAAATGTATCATTACAGTCCATAATTAAAAATAAATTATGCTTTTGGAGCATATACAGCCCATAGAAGCAATAACAGAAAACTCTAAATAAGTGCCTTTGAATCAAATCGGTTGTTGAATCTATGAGCCTCAAACTCAAAAGAAATGTTTGTGTTGGAAATATATACAAAGTTGTAAGTCATTTTAGAACTCATTGGTATACACAGCTATCAGAACAGTGAAGGGTCTCTCAATATACACACATGAAAAGGCCATGAAGACATACTATTATGAATAATAATAAAACAAGGTAGGAGATTACATAATGATGCTACCTTTTACGTAAGAAAGAAGGAAAAACAAGGTACATATATTTGCATTTGCTTGACTTGCCTAAAAATGTCTTCTGAAGAAAACACAAGAAATATATGTGTTTGCACAAGTGGAGGGGAGAGAAAGACAGAACATACATTGTATATGCTGTAGAGTATACATTGTATACTTTGCATATGGTTTTTCTTTTGAGACACTGCCTCCCCCACAAAAGGCCACTAGGGGAGGATGAACTATAAAGAAGATTGAAAAAGAGCAACTAGAGAGGATGGAGAGTGTGTTGTCTCTGAAGTTGAAGGCAAAGAGCGCTTCAAAAAGAAGCAATGGAGCAGTTAACTATCAAATGCAACTGAGAAGTTTAATAAAAGCTGCAGCTTGAAAAATAAGTGTCCACGGTAGGAGGGGGACCATGAAATCAACAAAAAAGGTGAAAAGTCCAATAAAAATTAATGAAGGACACGAATACAGTTCATGGTGCAAGAAATGCAAACAGCTTAAGACATGAGCAAGTACTCAACTTGTAATAGAAAACATGCTGTTGAAGTTATGCAATTCTATTGTCACTTATATTGGCAAAGATAAGGGAAACCAACACTCCTCTACTGTTGGGAGGAGTGTAAATTAGTATTACTTGTTTAAGATGCCTTTGAAGGATGCCTAGGAAAATATTGTACATCGTTTATAATTAATTTCAGGTAAAATTTTATGTCTCTATGTCACTATATATAAGCCCACATATGTGTACTTGTTATATCCATATGCATGTGTAATATAAATACATAAAATTTATATATATTTATAAACAAACACATATGTGGATGTGTAAAAACAGTTATGCAAGAATTGTGATTGTTTTAACAGCAAAAGATAAGAAATATTCTATCCATCTACATCAGACTGGCTTAAAAAGTTATGGTGCATCAAGAGAACACATATTTGGATAGATATGAAAGATATTTAAGATAAATTAGGTGATAAATGGGAGCGGGTGCCCAACAGTGCACACAGTGTTTCCATTTGTGTGAAAAAATTTAGTGCAAATGTTTTTAATACTGCTCAAGGTCATAGAACTTTTGGTCCCAGTGAAGGCCTTTGGAAAGGGAAATTGGATACTGGGAGATCCAAACTGGGAGGGATATTTACTTTTTATTTATAACGTTGTGTCTATTTGAACTTTTTAAAAATCATGTGCGTATATTACTCTTTTTATTAAGAAAAAAATTAGTTTAAAAAAGCATGTTTTTTTTATTTTAAAAAGTTTATGTTTTTATTTTGAAAGACAGTGAGAGAACGCGCATGTAAACAGGGGAAAAGCCGAGAGAGAGGAAGAGAGAGAATCCCAAGCAGGTTCCAGGACCACCACAAAGCCCAACACCAGTCTCAATCCCATGAACCATGAGATAGTGAACTGAGCTGAAATCAAGAGTCAGATGCCCTCCTAAGTCCCCCAGGCACCTCTAAAAAAAGAATGTTTTTTTATAACTGTATAACCACCTATGGCCTTAAGATTATAGTGATCTTAACAAGTGTTCTCTAATGGAGTCACAAGACAGGAAATCAGGTCAGTATAGTTAGAAGAGAACAGGAGATCAATAGCTGACAAATTCATAAAGAAGTTTGCTAGCACAACTTACACTTATTAAAAATAGAGTTCTTGATTGTTTGACTAGAACTAAACTCCTTTATCCTCTAAAGCCAAGAGTAAGTCCTGCTTACTTCTTTAATGAGTAGTTTCAAATTGGTGTGATTTCAACACCGATACTTATAAGGCCCACATATTAACATCCTGCAAAGAGAGATCATAGATAAGTGAGTTAAAACTGAAAAAATAAAGCTCATTTTTCACTTACTTGAAAAAAACCATATTCACTTTCTCCCAGGCAAGGTAAGCCTCCCTAGTTACATAACTTGCCATACTTTGGCTATTGTGGATAGTGCTGCTATAAACATGGGGGTGCATGTGTCCCTTCAAAACAGCACACCTGTATCCCATGGATAAATGCCTATTAGTGCAATTGTTGGGTCGTAGGGTAGTTCTACTTTTAATTTTTTGAGGAACCTCCCTACTGTTTTTCAGTGGCTGCACCAGCTTGCATTCCCACCAACAATGCAAAAGAGATCCTCTTTCTCCCCATCCTCGCCAACATTTGTTGTTGCCTGAGTCGTTGATGTTAGCCATTCTGACAGGTGTAAGGCAGTATCTCATTGTGGTTTTGATTTGTAGTTCCCTGATGGTGAGTGATGTGGAGCATTTTTTCATGTGTCGGTTGGCCATCTGGATGTCCTCTTTGGAGAAGTGTCTATTCATGTCTTTTGCCCCCCAATTCTTCACTGGATTATTTGGTTTTTGGATGTTGAGTTTGATAAGTTCTTTATAGATTTTGGATACTAACCCTTTACCTGATATGTTATTTGCAAATACCTTCTCCCATTCTATCAGTTGCCTTTTAGTTTTGCTGATTGTTTCCTTCGCTTTGCAGGTTTTTATTTTGCACAGCTTTAAACCTTGTGGCCTTGACCCTAGTCCTGATTCATGCTTGCCTGTGGGAGTTGACATCAGAGGTGAATTCCCTAGGCTTGCTGCTCAGCACTCCCTAGCCCAAGGTTTTCACCTGCCTCGGGCTCCTTCTGTATGTGATATTTCGAGCACCACCCTGCCTGACATGGATCTCCCAGTGAGTCAGAGCTACTGAGAACCGCTGCAAGTGAAGTTTACATAATATTACGGCTAAATCTTCATTTATTTGTTCACGCATTAAATTACCACGGATGGTTAAGAATGGTGCCTCTAGAGCAAGACTGCCCTTGGGTCCCAAACCTAGCTCTATTACTTATAGCTGTGTGATCTGGGACAGGTTTTCACGTCTTTGTGCTTTGGCTTCTTCTTTGTGAAATGGATAGAATAAAAGTACCCATTTCATAGGTTTATCTGAAGGGATTAAACTAGTTAAAATATTGTAAAGCATTTAGGGCATGCCTAGAATGTAGTAAACACTCAATTAGTATTCACAATTCTTACCATTGTGTTTTTAAAAAAGTTCTAGGCACAAAGGGGATTTTATATCTAGAGGTCAAGTATGAATTTGAGAGTGTTAACATTAATACTGAGCAGTAGTTCTCAAACTTTTCATCCCAGGATGCTTCACATCCTTAAAAATTATGTAGGATCCAAATAACTTTTGTTTTTGTGAGCTATATCTATTGACACTTATCATTAGAAATCAATACAGAGCGATTTTTAAAATATCTATTATTTAAAATATTAATAATGCCCTTTGTATAAACATAATGTTTATTGGTATAAAGTAATAATAACTGTTTTACAATAATTTTGTAAAAAGTAACTGTTTTACAAGGCAAAAATAACACAATGGTAAAAGTGGCATTGCTTCCCATTTTTTTCAAATCTCTAACATCTGGCTCAGTATAAGACAGCTGGATT
>NW_024415200.1:0-1065 GCF_014898765.1 Herpailurus yagouaroundi | reverse complement strand
ACATAAGAGAAAATGGTGCTAAGACAAACACTGTCAGCAGCCGGTCCTGGGACTTGTACATCCCGTTGTTCCTGAAGCTAGACCCACTCACCACTAATGTCCTCATTATGGACATTGGCATAGGTCATATGCTCTCCTAGCATAAGACAGGTGGAGCTGGGTTCCTGTCACTTGTGAACAAAGGCTTCCTGACTAGTAGGTCCCACAACCGGTAGGTGGCAGGAAATCGTAATTCTTATGGGGAAACAGAACGCCCCACACTGAATACGCTGGTTAGGGCGGAAGCCGAACCCACATTTAGGAATTTCACCCACGCCAGTCGGTTATGGTGTTGATGATAATATTGCGGCAGGAAATCAAGGATGCTTACCGTAGGAAGGACTTGTATACCACCAATCTGGAGACACAGGGAGAGAGACAGAAACAAAAAGTAGAATTAGAAAAGAGGTGGAGTCAATCAAGGTTGGCTCAAGTGACTATTAGGTGGGACCAATGGTGGTGATATCTGAGGAGTTCTGCCGGATAGAGGAGAAAGGGTCCTCTGCCAAGAGGCTGCCAAGAGCCAAAATCCCACCGTCGAATGTCCACCACAACGGCAACAAGGTGGTGCCCTGTGCAAGGCTAACTGCCGTGCTGTCATGACCCTGTTGTTGGGAAACGCATCACGTAGGCTCCACATGGGAAGTAGGACGTGAAAACGTCTCTATTCTCCCAACACATGGAGCGTTTGGTCCAGGCAATGCAATCCAGCAGAAATGTTCCCGAGACTGCCTTGTCTGTCACCTAAAGTCTTAGCGAGGACGGTGTACCCAGAGGACTCTTATTTCACTGAGCCAGTAAGGACAGTCCGTGTGTTGCGGGCTCAACTGGAAGTGTCTACATAACTGAGAGGGACCAAGGAAGGCCCAGGAGAGAGAAAAGCTCCAGAGTCCCCCTTAGATGTAAAGTTTGGGGCCAGGGCTGCCTTACAAGAGGAGATAGATGCTCAGGAGTCAAGAGGCAGCAGAACTCACCTGGCGTGGTCGTGGGCTGGGACTGGGCAGCTGTGAAGAGACAAGAGCACGT
>NW_024415199.1:0-3292 GCF_014898765.1 Herpailurus yagouaroundi | reverse complement strand
CTTCCGTGGATAAAGTTCACATGCTGCGCCGTTTGTGCCTCTGCCGTCCTCCGGAGGCCAACTCCACCCGCTGGGGGTCATCAGGGGACCTGCCTGGGCAGGGCTGTCGTGCGCTACTCATTGGGAGCCACTGAAAAAGCGTTACCACCATCATCATTCAGTAAGCTAAGCTTTTGAAAGTCTAATTTCCTAACAAATTGGCTCTAAGCAAAACATTTTAACACGTTGAGTTTGGGGGGATAATGTTCTCAGGTTAGACAGAGTTGTAGTTTTTTTTTAATCTATAAAAAATGCATTCCCTCCCCCCGCCGCCCCGGGTGCCTGGGTGGCCTAGTCGGGTGGCCTAGTTGGTTAAGCGCCCTGATTTGGGCTCAGGTCACGAACTCCTGGTTCATGAGTTTGAACCCCACGTTGGGCTCTGTGCTGACAGCTCACAGCCTGAAGCCTGCTTCGGATTCTGTGTCTCCCTCTCTGTCCCTCCCTTGCTCCCACTGTCTCAAAAATAAACATTAAAAAAAAAAAAAAAGATGCTTTTAAAAAACATTCTCCCCTCCCAAAACTAACCCTCCATGAAAAAACTAAGGAATCCACCATCAATAAATTAGTGCCTATGATACATTCTTCCTTTTGTTTTTTCTCTGGGGGATTTGCTTTTTTTTTTTCAGTTAAAAGTGTACCCATTGTCTTGTGATTTGCTGTTTTCTCTCAGTATATGTGGATATATTTCCATTATACTACGACCCACCTCATTTATTAGCTGTACAGAAACCATTTTCTATTGATACCTAGTATCTATCAATATCACTTGTTCAACATTGGGTATTAGGAGTAAGTTTTTTGTTCCTTTTTTAAAAGATTTTATTTTTAAGTAGTCTCTACTCCCAACGTGGGGCTTGAACTTATAACCCCAAGATCAAGAGTCGCATGCTCTACCGACTGAGCCCGCCAGGCACCCCTTGTTCATTTTTTGAATAGATGAGTCACATGTTTCAGAATCATAAGGCATAAGGGTTTCAAAATCACAAGGCATAAGGGACAGAGATCTCTAACCTTGCCACCCAGTTCCTGTCCTTGGAGGCGGCACGTGTCAGTTTCTTGGGTATCAAACTATTTAGTGTGTGAGGAAAGCATATTGTTATTAGTTTGCTGGGGCTGCCATAACGAAATGCATTCTGGGTGACCTAAACAGTGGGAGTTTTTCTCACAGTTCTGGGGGCTACAAGTCCACGATCAAGGTGTTGGTAGGTTTAGTTTCACCTAGTGTCTCCGTGGCTTGCAGATAACCTTACCCTGTGTGCAGTACTCTTTCCCCCCACACCCCCCATGTGTCTCTGTGCAAGTTTCCTCCTCTTACAAGGACACCAGTCAGATTGGATTTAGGGCCCACCCTAACGGGCTCATTTTAACTTGATCGCCTCTTACAGGGCCCCGTCTCCAAATACGGTCTCCTTCCGAGGGACTGAGGCTGCAACATACAAATTTTGAGGGGGACACAGTTCAGCCCATAATACATATATATGTGTGTAGGTATTTACATGGTGTATGGTTTTGATACTTGGAGAGGTTTTTAAAAAACTACAGCTTTTCTGTAACCTTTTTCCAGCAGAATATTCGGGGATTAGTTGGTCAAGGGGTCTAGAGCTGGGAAGCAAAAAATGGGCCAGGGAACAGATCTTCACGCGTGTGGAGACGGGTGGGTGGGAAGGGAGAGTAATTCAGTTTAACACGGTGACTTAAAGGGATCCGGGGGCTGCCTGACCGAGCACAGTACTGACATGTGACAACTAAGGAGGAACTAAACCTGACCCGATGTCTTCAGTCTTCAAACAGAAATAGAAGGACCTGATGGTAAAGCTCTTGAACAAGGAGCAAAAGGTAGCTGCAGATCTGATTCGTTTGAAGGAAGGAAAAGGTCCTTTGGTTGAATGGTGTTGCTTAAAGACGAGAAATACTGAAACGAGAGTTGGGGAACAAAGCAGCGGGTGACCCCGGCGGGGCAGGCAAGACGGCGGCCCGACTGGTGGAAGCAGCGGCAGGGAGGGGCTGTGCGCGCGGCCGGTCCGGGGAGGGGGGCCCGGTGGGGGCGGGGCGCTGCAGTGCCGCTGCTCGCCACACGGGGGCGGGCACCCGCGCTTCTGTGTCTTCTGGTGGGACGTCTTTGAGGCCGGTCATCGCTAGAGGGCAAAACGGAACCTGGAGAATGGGCAAATGGACGTTTGAAGCCGGTGTAGCAAACGCAGTGTGCAGTGTGGAGGCTGGACACGTACGATTGCATCGATGGGGTAACGTTTTTGTCACCGCCTTGTGAAAACTTCCCTAGTTGAAGTTAAAATCTCCTAGATGTTCATTTTTTTTAATTAATGTGAGCGAGGGAGCGGGGGAGGGGCAGAGAGAGAATCCCAAGCAGGCTCTGCACGGTCAGCACGGGGCCCCGATGTGGGGCTCGAACTCGTGAACCCGTGAGATCATGACCCGAGCCGAAATCGAGTCGGACGCTTAACCTACCGAGCGCCCCCCAGGCGCCCCTAGATGGTCCTCCTCTTGAGAAAACCTTGAGTTTGACATTTCTGTGAAAACGCGTGTACGCTTTCCCTTCAGGATCGTGACCCCGCGACGCCACCTCTCTCACAGTACCAGTGGCTTGTGGGCGGTGAGCGCGGGGAGGAAAGTGGCCCTTGTACCGTCAGGGGACGCGGAGAAGTCCCCGCCGCGGCCGGCAAGCAGGAAGGGCCGCCGAGCCCAAGTGGAAGCGCGTGTCTGCGGGCCCAGGGAAGGACGGCCGGACGGCAGACTTGCGGGCTCCCTTCGGGGCGCCCTGGGAGCGCTCGACAGGCCTAGGTGCTGACCTCCTCTGCTCGGTAGGGCACGTCACCCGTTGCTGTTGTGTTCCCGAGCCTTCAGTGTGACCTCCCCTCCCGCCACACCTAAGCGCTGCCGGCTCCCCTGTCAGATGGCCTGCCCCTGCCCCGGTCCCGGCGCTGCTTCTCTCCGCGCGTTCGAGGCCCACGTCCCCTCCCCTTCAAAGGCAGTCACGCGCACAGGCTGACACACCGGACTCCGGTAACCCGCTCCCACCCGCTCCCACGGGGCTCCTGCTCCTTGTCCCCAGCCCCGCCTCACAGCCCGGAGGGAAGGACCCTGTGTGCGGGGTGCCCCGCGACCCCCTGCGGCCAAGGAGCCGCTCCCCTCCCCGCGCGCTCTGGGCTAATTAAGGGCGCAGCAGGTCCCCACGGGCTCCGTCCGTTCGGCAGCCGGTCAGCGGGGTCCCCCCGCTCCCACAGCTCCGCTCCGG
>NW_024415198.1:0-9557 GCF_014898765.1 Herpailurus yagouaroundi | reverse complement strand
TCTATTTTTAATTTTCTGAGGAACCTCCACACTGCTTTCCAGAGCGGCTCCACCAATTTGCATTTCCACCAACAGTGCAAGAGGGTTCCCGTTTCTCCACATCCTCTCCAGCATCTATAGTCTCCTGATTTGTTCATTTTGGCCACTCTGACTGGCGTGAGGTGATATCTGAGTGTGGTTTTGATTTGTATTTCCCTGATAAGGAGTGACGCTGAACATCTTTTCATGTGCCTGTTGGCCATCCGGATGTCTTCTTTAGAGAAGTGTCTATTCATGTTTTCTGCCCATTTCTTCACTGGGTTATTTGTTTTTTGGGTGTGGAGTTTGGTGAGCTCTTTATAGATTTTGGATACTAGCCCTTTGTCTGATATGTCATTTGCAAATATTTTTTCCCATTCCGTTGGTTGCCTTTTGGTTTTGTTGGTTGTTTCCTTTACTGTGCAGAAGCTTTTTATCTTCATAAGGTCCCAGTAGTTCATTTTTGCTTTTAATTCCCTTGCCTTTGGGGATGTGTCGAGTAAGAGATTGCTATGGCTGAGGTCAGAGAGGTCTTTTCCTGCTTTCTCCTCTAGGGTTTTGATGGTTTCCTGTCTCACATTCAGATCCTTTATCCATTTTGAATTTATTTTTGTGAATGGTGTGAGAAAGTGGTCTAGTTTCAACCTTCTGCATGTTGCTGTCCAGTTCTCCCAGCACCATTTGTTAAAGAGACTGTCTTTTTTCCATTGGATGTTCTTTCCTGCTTTGTCAAAGATGAGTTGGCCATACGTTTGTGGGTCTAGTTCTGGGGTTTCTATTCTATTCCATTGAGTTACCGTAGTTTTAAAATAAGTTTTGAATTCAGGTTGTATAGACATCCAATTTTATTCCTTTTTCAGAGTTGTTTTGGATAGTCTAGGTTTTTGGAATTTCCAAATGCGTTTTAGAATCAGCTTATGAATTTCTACATAAAAGCTTGCTGGGATTTTGATTGGATTTTATTGATAAATTCGGTGAGATTGACATCATAATTATATTGAGTCTACCAACCCTTGAAAAAGAAATACCTCTACATGTATATAGGTCTTTTTTAACGTTTTTTATTTATTTTTGAGACAGAGAGAGACAGAGCATGAATGGGGGAGGGGCAGAGAGAGAAGGAGACACAGAATCGGAAGCAGGCTCCAGGCTCTGAGCCATCAGCCCAGAGCCCGACGCGGGGCTCGAACTCACGGACTGTGAGATCGTGACCTGAGCCGAAGTCGGATGCTTAACCGACGGAGCCACCCAGGCGCCCCTATATAAGTCTTTTTTAATTTCTCTTAACTATGTTAGCTGTCAGTGCACAATTTTACACATCATTTTGGATGTATTTATTATTTGGATTTCATATTTTCTTGATCCTATTGAAAACGTTATTTTTAATTTCTGATAGTTCTTTGCTAGTGTATAGCAATGCAAATTCTTTTTGTATGTTGATCTTGTTGTATCCCATACTCTTGCGTAACTCAGTTATTCTAGTAGATTTTTGGTAGCTTCTATCTGTATTTATACATAGACAGTAATGTCTGCAAAAAAGACAGTAATGTCTGCATTTCTTTTCTAATCTAGATTTTTGGGGGCAGGTTTTGTTTTGTTCTCTTGTCTAATTATCTAGCATAATGTTGAATAGAAGTGATGATAGCATAAAAAGTTTAGGGGCAGGAGAGATATTTAGCTCTTCGTTATTAAATGTTTCTGTAGGTTTTTCATGGATGCCTTTTATCAGATTGAGGAATAGTTGTTAGATTTTTTTAGTGGTTTAATGGTTTTTAGATGATTTTGCTGTGTCTATTGAGATGATTGTATGTTTTTTTCTTTATTCATTCCATAATTTGGTGGTTAATATGAAAAGAAGAGTTTTTGGAGGTTAAACCAATCTTGTGTTCTGAGGATTAACTTCTCTTGGTTATGCTATATTCCTTTTATAACATGATCAAATTTGATTTGGTAAAGTTTGTTTAGAATTTTTCCATCTATGTTCATGAAAGATGCTGGTCTACAGCTTTCTTGGACTGCCTTTGTCATGTTTTGGTATCAGGATAATAGTAGCTTCATAGAATGAGCAAGAAGTGTTTCTTCTTCATCAAAATCTGAATAGTTTATGTAAAATGGATATTTTCTCCTAAAATGTTCTATAGAATTTGGTAATAAAGCCAAGTTAGTCTGGAGTTTTATTTTGTGAGTTTTTAAACTATAAATTCAATTTCTTTAATACATTTGAGCTCTTTTCACTTATCAAAGTTGTTCAGATTGGTAGCATCAAGTTATTTTTTATATTCCCTTATTATTCTTTCAATGATTGCAAAATATGTAGTGATGTTGCCTCTCTCTCATTCCTGATATTGGCATTTGTATCTTTTCTCTCTTTTTGCTTCATGGGTTTTTCATATTTTCTTTATCTTTTGGTTTTTGTCTTAAGAGTCTTTGATTTTCATTGTGATTTTTATTATTTCCTTTCTTCTGCTTTGGGTTTAATTTGCTCTTCTTTTCTTAAGGTCATTGACTTTAGACATTTCTTCTAATATAGGCACTTAGTCTTCTGTGGGACAGCTTTAGCATTCTACCATTTCGATTAGTTTTATTTTCCTTTTTTTGGTTTATTCCAGATATTTTCCAACTCTCTTTTGATTTTTTTTTTCTTTGAGCCAGGGATATTTAGAGAGGTGTTATTTAGTTTGCAAATATTTCCAATGTTCTAGAGAATTTTTTGGTTAGTGATTTCTGACTTAATTCCATTCAGAAAACATACTTTGTATGATGTGAATCCTTTTTAATTTATTGAAATTTGTTTTCTGGCCCAGAATATCATTGTCTTGGTGAATGTTGCAAGTATGCCTAAAAATTGTATATATTCTGCTGTCATTAGAAATGTATTTTAGAAATGTTAGTTAGGTCAGGTCGGTTGATAGTGTTGTTCAAGTCTTATATAACCTTACTGATTTTCTGTTTGTCCTTTGAAAGGAGAATATTGAACTTTTTCTCATTTTAGTTCTTTCCTTGGCCTAGGGTAGATTCCTCACATGCCTTGATAATTAGTGCTCTGCAAAGTACTTGAGGACAATCTCCTTTACATCTCTGGTGTTATTTCTCTGTTCAGTTCTCTCCTTTTCAGTACTTTGTACTATGAACTATTTTAAAAAATGTTTTTCTTAATGTTTATTTTTGAGACAGAGAGAGGGAGGGAGGGAGGGAGGAAGAAGGGCAGAGAGAGAGGGAGACACAGAATCCGAAGCAGGCTCCAGGCTCTGAGCTGTCAGCACAGAGCCTGACGTGTGCTCGAACACATGCACCGTGAGATCATGACCTGAGCTGAAGTTGGAAGCTTAACCGACTGAGCCACCCAGGCACCCCTGAACTTTTTTTTTTTCAGTTTATTTATTTACTTTTGAGAGAGAGAGTGTAAGTGGAATAGGGCCAGAGAGAGAGGGAAAGACAGAATCCTAAGCAGGCTCCATACTCAGCATGGAGCCCAGTGCAGGGCTTGATCTCACCAACTGTGAGATCATGACCTGAGCCGAAATCAAGAGTCGGACACTTAATAGACTAAGCCATCCAGGTACCCCTGTCCTATGAACTTTTAGTTCTGTCTCTTGAGGTTGGAGTCCACTGAACTTTGCTAAGCTTCCCCCTCCAGTGCTATAAACTAGAAGTTCTCAAGACAGTGAGCTAGGGAAATTATACGGCTCACTTTTTTTGTTTCCCATCTCAGAGATCTCTGTCTTTTGTTGTCCGTTGTCCAGTGTCATGAAAACTATTGTTTTATTTATCTGGTTTTTGTGGTTGTTTTATTTTCTTGGATAAATTACTGTTACTCTATGTTGGCCAGATTAGAGGGTCTTTCCTCATTTATTTTAGGACAAACTGTTGATTGCTAGGTCTTTGGTACTGATGTGATAGAAATTCAGAGCAGAACAAGTCATAATATTATCAAGGAATGAAAAAGAAACAGGGAAACAGGTATGTGTAAATAACCATAATATCATATAATAAATACTGCTTAAATTCTAGTATTATGAACAAAATGATGTGACAGAATAACTAAGGAGTCATTAATTTTTTTCTAAGTTTATAGGAAAAATAATTACATTTAAACTGGATTTTGAAAGATGAGTGAGTTTTGCCATGTGGAAAAGGAATACTTTGGTGTATGCTTTTTGTTACGTGATCACTCACCCAACCAATTAGATTTCTTCTTTAGGATCTGCATGAAGTTATAAGGAAACCACTGAATACCTTTATTTCAAACTGTTATGGAGCTTTTACACATTGCTGGTAGGAATGCAAAATGGAATGCAAATGGTATTGCCACTTTGGAAAACTATTTGTTGGCTTCTTATAAAGTTACCATGTAACCTGAGAACCCTACTCTTAAATATTGACTCAAGTGAAATGGAAATATAGTTAACAGAAAAAGAAACAACCCACAACCTATTCTGAATGTTTGTAGCACATAAAGGTATCTGTGATATATTCTTATAGTGGACTACTGCTCAGCAATAAAAAATAAATAAATAAATAAATTACTGATAGGAAAACGTGGATGAATCTTAAATGCCCAAAAGGCTATGTATTTTATGTTTTCATTTGTATGATGTTTTGAAATATGCAAATTGTAGGAGTAATAATCAGACCTGGGATTTGTCGAGGTTGACTACAGACTGGTAAAGAACATTTTTTGTGTGTGCTCATGTGTGTAATAGGACTGTTCTTGATTGTGTTGTGATTACACAACTCTGTAGACAAGTTAATGTAGCTAAATCTTACCTTAGAAAGAGCTGATTATCGGGTTGACCCTTGGATGGCATATGGGAACTAGAATGGTGAATAGTTCCTGATGCAAATATAACACTTTCTATAACTATAAGAGTGACTCACTGTTCCTAGAGTGTATAAGCAATATAACATATGTTAAACATCCGGTTTCCTTCAGGGAGGCTAGAACTATGGTGCATAGTAGGTAGTGGATGCCTTAGTGACCAGTCCCAAATAAAAATCTTGGGAGTTGAATCTCTAATGAGCTTTCCTACACAAATATTTCACACATATTCTCTTTGTTAATTTTGCCTTGCCTTTTCGTAATTACAACAACATTATAAAATAATTTTGATGGAGAAGTATGATCATGGCTTTTCACCTCATATAGCTCTGAATTTGAAAATTAGCTTTTCTAATTAGAATTTTTTTTAACCTAAACCTCTGTTTTCTCAATTCTTAAATGGCAGTGTTAATTCTTAATTCCTATCTTTCATGGGCAAGTCATGCAAACAAACATGCCATAGTCCATTTTAGGTAAGATGTCAAACAATAATTTGGCATTTTTTGAAAAGACAAAAATTCAGTGTTTATTCTGAGATCAGAATAGCTTTCCATTGCTTATCTATGTAGCCCATTATAATAATTAGTTATGATTAAACCTAGATCCATTGAAAATTTTCTGGTTCTAGAAGTCTACAAGTAACCTATCAATTAGTTTCCTTGCCCTCAATGTCTCTTAACACTGTTGTATCCTCCATAGTATTCTTACTAAACTCTGTCACTGTTAATAAACTTAAGACATGACATTCAAGGCCCCTCTTCAATCTGCCTTCCCGTTCATCTTTTCCATGTGTCTTTAGCCACAGTAGGTAACTTGCATTTGAGACACATTTTTCTTCGTCTTTACTCATGCTCTTCTTTGTGTCTTTAGTGTTCTCCCCATCCTACCTATTTAGTGAATTCCTATTTATCTTTCAAAACCCATCTGAATAGAACTACCTCTGTGTACTTACGAGCCTTTGTCTCTTCTTTTTCTCTGGTAAAATTGCCTGGTAAATTATTTCCTTGCTCATCTGTGTTATTTTAGCACTTGATAAATATATGTATCAAAGCACTTGTTGGTTTGCAGCCTTGGAAGTTACCCTGGTGACATGTGAAACTGACACCTGTATACAGAAGGAAAGGAGAGACCAATAAAGAGGCAGACCAGTCCAGATTTAATAAGTAGTTTTAAGAAGGAAGGAAACTTATATACAAGGCCTGTCTTGGGCAGGTGCTAGATGAATTAGATCTCTGCACCTGCCTGCCAGAATTTTAAGAATCTGTATAGAGACATTAAAGGGATTCAGTCATGACAGTCCAGATGGTCTCAATAACATTACTCTCTCAAAGCTTCATCCTTGAAGTGGCTCCTGTGTAGGAACAGTGGGCAGAACACAAATTCCAAGGACAGATGTGGGGATAAGGAGCCTCCAAATTGCCCTGGTCCAGTTTGTTGGTTGTTAGGTGGTCATATCCTCCTGATGACCTCCTCCACCGGCTCCTCCGTGACCACCTCCTACACATTTTCTATTTTTCCCACTACCTGAAAAGTATGGAAATAGAAGATTATAATTAATTCATTTCAGTATTCTCAATCCCTGGACCACTACTTGGCATATACTATTTACAGTATTTGGCACTGAATGAAGGAAAGAAAAGAACATTAATATGAGAATGTGTGGATATTTCTTTGTACACTTTTATGCATTTCTCTCCTTTTTTCAGTAGGAAAGGGTTGAGTGAAACTATCCTAAATTGAACTGGAAACACAGGAATAAACTGTGTGTTTAGGGATGAAATTTACTATCCTCAAAATATTTCTGATAGTTTTACATCATATTTATGGTCTTAACAAATTTTTGTAGGCATTCATGGAAGTGATACTCATTGGCATACCTTGTCTCATCTTAGATCCCTTTCTTTTCTTAAATATTAATTCCCTCCAGACAATCACAGTTTCCATTACCTTAGTGTGACTTATTTTCGCTAGACTACATTTTGTTAAATAAATTATGTCAAAGTACAAATATGAGCAATTCAATAAATTTAACTATTAAAGTTATATTTGCATTTTATACAGAACTTGTCAATTAAATTGCTAATTTGTAAGGCTTGTGGGACTTTCCTCTAACTTCCTTCATCCTTTAGAGATTTTGTATTAAAATATAATCTTTGTTATCAAACAGTATTCTCATTTCCTTATCATGCATCGCTTCTTTTTGTCAATTTCAAACTTTTTTCACCTTTGCAAACAAATCTGTACCATACCACAGTGGTTCTCAACCTTGTCACACATTGGAAATTGGAGAGCTTTAAAAAATCCTTTGCCTGGATCACAGTGCAGAGATTTAATTGGTCTTAGGCGTGGCTATTTATCTGAATTGTTAAAGAGCTCCCGGGTGATTCTTTCATCCGAACAAATTTGTACTTTGGGTGGGATCATATTACTGCAGCCCTATAGAATAGAGATGATCTGTGATTTTGTGCAGTATACCTTCTCATTACTTACATTTGCCATTTACAAATGGCATTTTGCATGAATCTAATGGTGCTTTCATGTATTCACTCTCTCATCCTCTGTAGTAGTGATGTTACAGGAAACTGGAAAGTCTCAGTTTCCTATAAGCTTAATTTTATAATCTTTAACCATTATAATAATTTATGATCTCATGGAATATATTTGGTATCATATAAACCTCTGTGGAAAGAAATTGGGATTTAGATTAGATTTCGCTTTCCACTTAATTATCTTTTGGGGGCTTTGAAGTGTGTTTTAGATACTTGCCTCTTTAGTTATAGGTACTTTAAGCATAGGATCCAAAAATTATGGAAATTTTGTATGATATAATTTGAAGATGAAAGTAGTATACTCATGATGTAGGTTAGTGAATTTAATAACTTTTTAAGGTAGTAGGAGTTACTCTGACAGTCTAAGGATTTTTAAGAAAGTATGACCCAGTGCATTACAATAATTCTAATTTGATTATCCTATAAAATCATTTTGTGAAATATTACATGGACTTAAATTTTCCTTTTAAAGTTTCTTTCTGCTTGCTCTTTGCATTTATTAAGTGTCAAGTTTAAATAGATACTGCAAACTTCATTTGGAAATTTAAATTTTCCATTAGATTTTTCTCATTTTAAGTCTTTGGGACATTTACGTGTCATGTGTTAAGTGATAACTTGATAACAGCTAATTGAAAATGTATGTTTATGTAATAAAGAAAGAAGGATTACAGTAGGCTTTTTGCTTGTAGGAGTGTCATTATAATAGGAATGTGTTAAATATCCACTTGAAAGAACAATCTAGAGATAGAAAGGATTTATGTGTTTCATATACCTTTTTAAGAAAGTATTGCTCTTCCAGAATAAGGTCAAGATAGGTCTCCGATCAGTATCAGAAGGAAGGGGGAATCTATTTTCAAACTTTTTTAGAATTCAATTGTTTTTGAGAGCACACTATCTGTGGAGTATCGATCGTCGGGGTCCCGTAGTTAGTCAAAGGCTATCTCCTTTGACTCACCCCTTAGTGTGGTGTCATCCTCCTTCATGTGATAGATTGTTACAATCTCAGGCAGTGTAATTACACACTAGCCAAGTGGGTCATTTATTTCTTTACCTTCACCATTTACCAAAAATCTCCTTTATCTTTGGGAGCCAGATCTTTCTTTTGCAGTAAAAGCAAAATAATGGCACATAAAACATTTGATGTAAGAACTAAGCCCCATAAAAATATTAAGAGAATGACTTTAAGAAAGCAAACTGTTACATCTTGTAGTATTAACTTTGTGACAAATGTATATAAAGCACTTAGAATAATGACTGGCATATAGTAAACATGTGTTTATTACTATTATCATTATTAATAAGTTAAAATCTAAATGTTAAGTATTTCAGAAAAATAAAAAATACAAGTACTTTGTTTTACTCCATTATACCTTAAAAAAGAGCTGAAAATCATCTTTTTACAATATTAATTTTTGTGTTCTGAGGAAGCATACTATGAGGATATTTTGTTAATGAACATTCCTTGGGAACTTAGTTTTTCTGTATTTTGAGGTACTAATCTTTAGAATAAATACTTTCCTCTAACTTTACATGTAAACACAATGTTAAATGCTTCAACCTGACAGAAACATGTCATGCTAATAGTAAAAATTATAACCCATAGAGATTATTACTAGAGAAATCTTATGTTTCCTTATATGGCCTGGAAAAATTTTAGCAAATTATTAGGTCTAAAGAAAAAAAATGTGTTTTCTTTTAAAGTAAGCTTAAAGTGTAGTTTGCCTTAGAAAACAACAACAAAAATTTGTCTCCTTCATTAAGTGAAGTCTGTCTTCTCATGGCTAGCTGACTATCCTTTTCTGATTTATACATTTGCTCACATTATTACATCTACCTGTACATCTCTCTTCTAAACTTGTTTGAGCCTACTTTTTATTTGTATTGTATTTTAGTTTTTTGTTTAGTATAATTCAATGTCAAGTCAGCTAACATACAATGTATATAGTGTGCTCTTGGTCTTGGGGGTAGATTCCCGTGATTCATTGCTTACATACAATACCAAGTGTTGAGCCTACTTTTTAAAAGCCAAGTGTGAGTAGGGATTCTTCCATTGGGTCATGGTATATGAATTCTATGAGCTCTTATAACATTGATAGTCAACACCATGCCTTTGGCTTATATGGTATATATTTGGCTTTTTATGTGTATAACTTATCTCAAGTAGATTAGGA
>NW_024415197.1:0-1061 GCF_014898765.1 Herpailurus yagouaroundi | reverse complement strand
AGGACTTTTATAAAACAAACAAAAACGAAGCCCCATAAAGAAAGTCTACAACTAGCATCCTAAAAGTTTCACCATTTCATGGGGCGCCTGGGTGGCTCAGTCGGTTGAGTGTCTGACTTCAGCTCAGGTCACGGTCTCACAGTTCATGGGTTTGAGCCCTGAATCAGGCTCTGTGCTGACCATTTGCTCAGAGCCTGGGGCCTGCTTCGTATTCTGTCTCCACATCTCTGCCTCTCCCCCACTCACACTTTGTCTCACTCTGTTTCTCAAAAATAAATAAATGTAAACACAAAAATTTTAAAAAAATGTTTCACCATTTCAGTGGGGAAGAATGGGATGCTTTCTGAAATCCTACTGTAGCTTGTTATGAAGAGGCCAGGTAGGTGAAGACACCTGTAGTAATAATGGACACAATTACATAATTATATAAGAACACACCCAGAACAGGCCTGTTCTATTGAATTGTTCCTGATTCTGCTACAACACTACGGTTGATCAGTTAATAATTTGAGATTCCATCTTTAGAGGAACTAAGTACTTAGAATTCAAACATCTTGTAACACTGAATGTACATTCATATTGTCAGAGGGACGTCATACACCAACTTAGAGCTGCTCAGAGTAAATAGAGAATTACATGGAGCCAAAGTATTCCCTGCAAAGGATATTTTTGTTTTTATATTATATTCTGTTGAATTTTTTCCAGCTGTTTTATATGGTTCCTTTTTTTAAAAAAACAGATGATTCTATAAATATTAAGTTTTAGCCTTTTGTTTAGAGGTGATTTTTAAAATCATGTAAATGTAGCTAACACTGGCTAACTGAAGAGAGTTTCCAGTTTCCATGAATGTAAAGTAATAGATTCAATTAAGGGAACAAGCTTGAAAGCCAGATGTTGCTGTACCCCAAGGATAGGCCCCAGCTGGTTGAGAATCAGGGAGAATAAATTACCTTTAGATAGCTCACAAACAGGAGCTTCTTAAGTTTGGCTTCAGTATACACTCCACATAATAAATAAAGGACAAGGAAAATAAAACGGAACCACAGCAATGACTGCAATCT
>NW_024415196.1:0-28068 GCF_014898765.1 Herpailurus yagouaroundi | reverse complement strand
GAGTTAATGAGGCAGGTGCTGGGCTGTATGACTGCACCTGCTGGGATCCACTGTATAGAAATGCGCCACTGACACTGAACAGAAGCCCTCCCACTATGCCACACCCCTGAAAACATATACCCAAGCCTTTCTAGCTCCCAAGGACCTGGCCACTGTCTATACAGGACTTGTCTCCTGCATCTGTGTCCTCAGCAAGGTCTGCGCTAGGAGCCCAAGGACGCAATCTGTGATGTTTCTTTCAGTTAGGTCACTCGATTCTTATCACTGTTGGGGACTGAATGGCTTTCATAAGTGTCCTGAATTTTCCACTTCTCCATCTATGAGAAGCTTCCTGGGGAGGAAGCCATATCCAATGTGCAAAATGGTTTGCTGGCTTTGAATGAATAATGAATGAATGAATGAATGAATGAATAGGAGAATGATGAAAACCACAAGGCCTTTGTTGTTTTTCTTTGTTTGTTTGCTTGAGAAAGAGAGAGAGAGAGAGAGACAGAGCATGAGCAGGGGAAGGACAGAGAGAGAAGGAGACACAGGACCCAAAGCACACTCCAGGCTCCTAGCTGTCGGCACAGAGCCTGATGCGGAGCTCGAACTCATGAACCTCGATATCATGACCTGAGCTGAAGTCAGATGCTTAACCAACTGAGCCACCCAGGGGCCCCCATAAAGCCTTTGGAGTGATAAAAACCTGGATTTGAATTCCTGCTCAGCCACTTAACTGACAGCACGATCCAGGAACGTTACCAAATCTTTCTCATAGGGTTGCTGGGGACCGAAGGAGGTTCCACACAGGACAGTGCGAGCACAGGGTCAGCACATCACAGTGTCAGTTCCCATTACAACCGAACGGCTTCCCTGAGCCATCTCAGCTAACACAGGAGCTCAGGGACTCATTAAAAGTCACATCTGACATTGTCCTTCAAACAATAAAATATGCATCATTTTGAAATGCTAAGAATTGTGGATATGGAAAGAGTTGAGGATAAGAGTCGAGGACAATAAATCAAAGATATTTCTTCTCCAAGATTTTTGTTCATTCACAGCAGAGTATAGTAACATCATAGCATCTAAAGAAATAACTATAGTAATTGTTAATATTTCCTCAAATTTGTAAACTTTCTACAAACTACCCATATATAAAATGCACCTACTTTTGCATAATGTGGTGGGATTATTATCTCATTTGTTATTATAGAGTAGTAAGGCTTTTCTTCCAATTCTCAGGATAGCCATTAAGCTCCCACACTCTTGCAAAATATGATGTAAAATCTAAACTTCAGAGTGAAACAGAGCTTAAGGGTAGGTGTGTTTGAAGCAAAACTTAAAGGAAAAAGTGAAGTTATTGCCTCCTGAAGGAAGATAATGTTGAGTTATGACAACATGGGTGTTTTGGTGAGGTTCTGGAATCCAGTATTTCTATATCCCAGGAACATAATAAAATAACACTGAGACGGATCTTAATGACAGGGTCATTCCTCCCCCGTACTTTACTCTGATGAATAAGGCTTCCACTGCCTCCCCAGTCCTGACTCAAGACCCTTCTTTGAGGAAATTCTGAGTACTCACCGGCAATGCCAACACTGCGTAATTCTGTGCATCTTTGGCTTGGGCTTGTAGGTTGACTATACTCCTTTCTTGTCTCTTCACTGTTTTCCTGTCCACTTCAACTTGTTCAAGTGCCTCTGATTTCTCTCCTTTGCTTTTTAAAAAATTAATTAATTAATTTTTGAGACAGAGAGAGAGTATGTGCACATTCATGTGAGCAGGGGTTGGGCAGAGAGGGAGGGAAAGAATCCCAAGCAGGTTCCACACTGTCAGCACAGAGCCTGACAGGGGGCTTGAACTCATGAACTGTGAGATCATGACCTGGGTCGAAATCAAGAGTTGGACACTTGACCAGTTGAGCCACCCAAGCGTCCCTCTTTCCTTTGCTTTTTAAATGAAGATACCAAAATTAGAATGTCTCAGGATCAATTTTTTTTTTTAACTGACTGTGGGGAATAAGTTTAGGAATGCCCTGAGCTTGCACCAATGGGTTAACAAGGCTTAGAGCAAAAAGCAGCCACAGGATGGAAGTGCCCAGAATAGATAAATGGGTAAACAGGGCGATAGACCTCCACAGCAGGGTGAACTTGCCTGGAGCTAATTAGCAAAAAAAAAAAAAAAGTGCCTTGTTGACCCTGAGGTAGCATGCTCGATCTGTCTTATCCAGTAGGTAAGTTAACATAAACAGACAGGGTGCCCGCTGCCTGCTGTAAACAGCCATCTGCACAGCACCAGGATTTTGTTTTGTATTGACCCAAACCCGTAACACCACATATCTTTGAAACCTCCTTTCTCTCACACACGAGTTAATGATCACTATTTGTCTCTTTCTGCACATAACCCTTCTGATCCTGATAAATACAGAGCAAGGACCCTTACTCGGGGCTCTTGTCTCCTCCCAGACATTAGCCTCTCTCACATTTAATTCTGCATTCACTCTCTTGCTGGACAGAGAGAGAACTCCAGACCCAGAGTCTGCAACAACCGAACACCACACAGAACAGTGCACATAGGTTGCAAGCTGTCTAGGGGTTCCTTGGAGAAGGCCATAGTGCACTGGTTCCAACAAAAAATAGAGCCCCTGAGATGAATCCTATATGGCTCAATCAAGATTACAAGCAAGACAAGCCCAACTCCTCCTTGGACACACATAAGAAAGACATAAAATCTTCTATCTGATAATCAATTATGTGTTCAAATCCAATGAAGACACCTGCTACTATGCCCGCTAGGATCTTACTCTGTCACACAGGCAGAAGGACCTGTAAGAAAACCTTCTTTATCACTAACCCTCAACTCCTTTCTCACTTGAGCAGCCACAGCAGACACCTCCCTGCTCTTAATCACAGGTTTCTAAGCTGTTGGAACAGGAAGGTCCCTTTGGACAACATGGCCCAATGCCCACACAACAAATGGGCATATGGGAGCCCAGAGATGGCAGATACCTTGTCCGAAGCTAGTTAACCACAGAGGTGGGGCTACACCTGCATATCTAAAGATCACAGAACAGCTTCTAAGAGGCTTCTTCTTTCAACATCTCAGACAACTGAGTTTGTCTTCAAACTTTAGTGTTAATAAGAAATCCATTTTTCCATGGGAGATAGAATTCTACACATTTCTTCTTTTATTCCAGGAGAATATTGTCATCATAGAAATTATTTTCTCATTGTGCATTGCATGGTAAAGATTTGTGTTACCAAATGGTCAACGTGGCTGCTAAAAAATGGAGACCATTGTTCACATTACTCAAGTATATGTCTGTTGGCATGTTTGCATTTTCAGTTACCGAAGTGAATACTCTTTCAGAAGTACAATCCAAAATTGCTAAAGGAGCAGACCTGGTGTTTGTGAGAACAGAAGGGCTTTTCCTTTGATGTGGTGTCTGAGCGGTTTCACACACTTGAACACCTGGAAATCAAAGTGTCTTAATTCTCTGAACACTTTTCCTGGTAATTTATAAAAGTCCTTGGTAGACCACTGGTCCCTATCTCTTCTTTTTTTTCTTTCCTTTTTTCTTTCTCTTTTCTTTCTTTCCTTCACTTATTTCTTTCTTTCCTTTACTTCTTTCCTTTACTTCTTTCCTTCACTTCTTCCTTCCTTCCTCCCTTCCTGTCTTTCTTTCTTTCTTTCTTTCTTTCTTTCTTTCTTTCTTTCTTTTTCTTTCTTTCTTTCTTCTTTCCCTCCTCTTTCTTTCTTTCTTTCTTTCTTTCTTTCTTTCTTTTTTTCTTTCTTATCATTTCCATTTCTTATCAGCACTTTTTCGTGTCTACTGGCCCCCCCCCCCCCGCACAGATATTTGGGTCAATTAATCTGAGGAAAAATAAAATACCAGATGCCATGAAGCCTATATCCAAGGACTTCCAAGGGAACCCGGAAGATCAAATCTCCAGAACAAGGTTTCTACCTGCTGGTCATGCCATGAGGCTCAGAAGAAGGCTGACATCTTTTTAGAAGCTCTAACCAGTGTGATAACCTCTAACCAGGCTGGATCAAGATATCTGCAGAAGGAGTTAGGCTCATAGTAACTCCTCCTGGTAAGTAACTCTGTTCTATTTGGATCCTGTGAATGAAAAACTGACAGATTTTTTTTTTAGAAAAAAACAATGTAGGATCACATCAACATATGGACAGCAATTTTGTAGCTACTGGTCACTCTATATGGAAACAAAACTACTTGTAGACAGCTTATTTTCCTCCCTGCTTATAAGAAGGTTGAAATTGGGGCGCCTGGGTGGCGCAGTCGGTTAAGCGTCCGACTTCAGCCAGGTCACGATCTCGCGGTCCGGGAGTTCGAGCCCCGCGTCAGGCTCTGGGCTGATGGCTCAGAGCCTGGAGCCTGTTTCCGATTCTGTGTCTCCCTCTCTCTCTGCCCCTCCCCTGTTCATGCTCTGTCTCTCTCTGTTCCAAAAATAAATAAACGTTGAAAAAAAAATTAAAAAAAAAAAAAAGGTTGAAATTCTACCTTTAGGAAACACACCTCATAAAAGGATAGTTTCAGTATTGAAATTAAAATATGTGTGTAAAACATTGCCGTACATTGTTAGTTCAAGAAGATTTTCTTGTAGACCCCGTTTAAAGTGAGAAACACTTTAAGTGCCTCCGATGCTCCGTTCTTAATGAAGAGTGCTCCTTTCTCTACCAACCTGCAAAGCCTGTATGATGACTTCTGGTCTCATCTTCAAGAGCAGTACAATGAAATTTAGGTCTTACAGGAAATGACCAAAGAACATCAATAAATCCCACTTACTCTTTTTTTTTTTTTTTGTCCCACTTATTCTTTATTCCAGCTTCTTAGAGGGTAGGCTGAGACTAGTCAAAATTTGTCCTCTCATGGCTCCTGTGATATTGCCTAGAGATGGACCCGTGGAATGGAACTTGTAAGCTCAGTAAACCATTTCAGCTCCGGAATCCAGGAAAAGAATCTGTCTGCATGGTTTTACAATCTCGTGTGTTCATTTATTGTCTCAACAGACATTTATTGAAGACAGTTTCTACATTCGATGCTAGAGATAGAAGGTGTGTAAGGCACAGTCTCCACACTCCAAAAAGCTTGTAGTCTAGTGGACAAGTAGTCTACATTGTGGCTTGTCAGGCCCCTTGTTTTTCAGCCCGTGGCCGTCAGAGACACAATGTCTTAGGTTCATGAGCTCTTTTGCTTTCTTAATTTATGTACTACTTATTGCTTATCAAATTCATACATTTTGTTTAGTGGAACATTGGATAAAGGGGCCCCAAACCATCCCATTACAGAGAATAATAATATTAGCAAATATTTATTGAGGGCCAGATACCACGTTGAATAGTTTCAGTGCCTTATCTCAATCCTCAACAGCCCTGCCCAGAAGACCTTCTTTTTCCACTTTCACAAGAAAAACAAAAACAAAAACAAAAACAAAAAACCTGAGGCTTAGGGGTGCCTGGCTGGCTCAGTCGGCTAAGCACCTGACTTCAGCTCAAGTCATGATCTTGGGGTCCTTGGGTTCAAGCCCTGCATCAGGCTCTAAGCTGACAGCTCAGAGCCTGGAGCCTGCTTTGGATTCTGTCTCACTCTCTCTCTGACCCTCTCCCACTCATGCTCTGTCTCTCTCCTTCAAGAATAAATATACATTAAAAAAAGGAACCTGAGGCTCAGAGAAGTTCAGTTATTTGCTTAAAGTCACATGACGAGTTACTGTGGCAAAGTCTGAGACCCAATGGAGACTTAACCGTTCCAAAGAGTCTGGTGTAGACCATTAAGTAATAGTGGAAAGATTAAGCCATATTTTAAATTCTAAATATTTACTCCTCTGAGCCTAACCTTTTCAATCAACTCTTTAGTTGAATGCTTAATAGTAAAGGCTTATTTGTATTACTGCTCATGCAGAAAACAATGCTTCTTAAAAAACAATGCACTAAAATAGTCCTTCTCCCCCCAAAAAGATATGTCAGACTTGTTGAATATGCATTTATTGAATTCTCACAGTGTGATTCTTAGAGTGTTTCTGTAAAATGACAAGTTCTTTGGGACACCTGGGTGGCTCAGTTGGTTAAGCGACTGACTGTTGGTTTCCGCTTAGGTCGTGATTTCCGCATTCCTGAGATGGAGCCCCTTACGGCAGGGAGCTTGCCTGGGATTCTCTCTCTCTGTCTCTTTCTGCCCCTCCCCTGCCCCCACTGGCACACATGCTCTCTCTCTCTCTCTCTCTCTCTCTCTCTCTCTCACTCTCTTCCTCTCTCAAAATAAACTTAAAAAAAAAACCCGACAAATTCTTTTGACACCATTGCATTCAGTCTTCTTTTTCTGCATCGGCATCAAGTGCACCGGAAACACTGACTCTGCCAGACGAGCTGGAGCAGGTGACCTACACGCAGGACTCGGCCGCATGACCCACAGCTGCCTTTTCACTCAGGCCGGGGCAGTGGCAGCAAGACCAGACCAGACAGGATCCCCTGATGAGCAGCTCAAGATTTTACATCAGTGCTCTGGAAACGGTATATATATAGATATAGATATCTATCTATATCTATATCTATATCTATATCTATATACCTAGATATACAATATATATAAATATATACTTATGTTATATATATAGGTATATATATAGGTATATATATATTCAATATATATAATATAGGTATATCAACATATATATCAATATATATTGATTATATACATATAATCAAGTCTAAAGAGGGGTCTCAGCATAATAGGTTAAGAGATCATCATTAAGATTTCAGACTCTGGGACAACTCATCTGGTCTACCATCAGTGGGAATGGGATTCTGGAAAGAACTTACTTTACAGTCAAACCAGGTACCCACCCCGAGTACATAGAAACAACAACAACAAATATCTGTAAAAATATTAACTTTTATTTATTAAATATTCAAATATGCTATTTCTATTTTTGTTCCTCTTTGAACATTATAGAAATAGTATCTGTAAATTACACTCCAGGAGAAGAACTGGTCTGATACATGAAAACCTCTTAAGAAAAGAGGTTTAGAGGATTCAGCAAAATACTGAGGAAAGGTAAAACCATACTCTCCAACCCGGGTGAGGGAGGTGGAAAGACAGAACCCAGCTGCCCAGGCAGAAAGGGGTCAGTTCATCCATTCTTGACTGCGTTCATATCTAATGTGATTTGGCTTGAGATTCATCTTCGTTTAATGTTAGCAGGGCCTGTTTTTACATATTTATTTAAATACTGAAAAATATGGGCTCAGTTTAAAAGGGGCACAAAGGGAGATTTCTGTAAAAGCTTTTCAGACAGTGGGCTGGGTATAGCTGGGCCCACAAAGTGTTCGGTCCTGGCACACTGCTCAGGGTCACAGGTAAATATTCTTTCATTCTTCCGTATAATGTAGGGAGGGGAGGCAGGGGATGCAGGGGCGGCAGGCTAGGTGCTGGTGCCGGCTCAGAATTCTAGGATTCAGTCCCAGTTTGGTCACAAATGGCAGCGGGATCCTTGGAGAGGTAAGTGACTGTGTCCCAGTCCTTGGGGGTAGTTGCCACCTGAGCTTGTATGGGCGACACTGACAAGAAGCTAACTTGCTGGAGCAACTGGGGGTCCTTGAAGGGTGGGGATGTTAGGTCCCTGTGAGATTTTTGTGCTGAAAGGTTTATTAAAAAACTTTATATTTTATTTATTTGATTCCAAAAATACCAGTGGAAAAGAAAGAACAAAAAATTACTTAACTTGTCCTTTTGTCACAAGGTGATTCATATCAGGTATGGACACGTTTAACTGTGCAAACATATTCAAGAAGGTCATAAGCTGAGTTTGTTTTTTCTAAATTCAGACTAGTAAATGCGTTCATTCTTCATTAGTCTTAGAGATGCAATTTTGCCTGGATGAGGGAGAACATCTCACGGGGAGGTTTCTAGCTTAGCAGATCTAATCAAATACAATTTCCCAAGAATTTTCACAATGCTGGTAAAACACTGGAAAAATAAAAGAAATTATATATTTTGCTTCCCTTAGTGGTTGTGATCACAGATACAAGTGAATTCATAAATTGTGAAGCAAGTTTCTGGTTCTCTTTTTTTCCAAGTGACTACATACCCCCATGTAAATTCTAGCAATCCAGTTAGATACTGATGACAGAGATATAATTCAGGAGGTTCTGAAAAATATGTTAAGAGACCGTGGTGCAGAGAAAAATGTGAACTTTGAATCTGAATCTATCATGTTGTGTATAATCATCCTTTAGCAAGTAATTTTTGATTCACTGGTTATTGCTTTCTTAAAATTATAAAAATAATACATGTGCATTATGGAAAAAAAACTGGAAAAGAGAAAGAATAAAGAAAAAGTTAAAAATGTATAGGGACACTACGGTTAATATTTGCTAAATTCCCACCTATTCATTCTGTCAGTGTAAGAACCATCTCAAGGACTAAATGTTACAAGGACTAAATGAAATTAAATATGGAAATGACCACCACAAGGGTTGGGACATGGTCAGCCATCAGAAATAACACTTCTTCAGAATTCAGAATTACCACCCACTGGAGTTCTTTATTAAAACAAGAGTACAGAAAAATGTATTAATTACCATGTAGTCTGCAGATCACTTTAGACCAAATGGTCAGATTTGCAGAATACTTTTAATTCTAAGACTCATTGTTACCAGTTTGTAAATGATTAGAATGTTCTAAGCATTCCCTCAAATATTGTTAGCCTGACTATGAGATGATTTCTCATTTTTCAGTAGAAATGCCTGGATGTAAAAAAAGTGGGATGGTCTTGCAACTTGAATATATAAACTTATTATGATATAGTTATAAGGTCAAATATTCATTGATAACGTTTTATATCTTTATTAGATTATACTTACAAATTAAAAACGATATCATTATGAATATCAGTTGAGAAATACTCCTTCTTTTGCCCTTATATTCATTAAAAATTTTGTTCAGACTCTTCACATGCATCTAAAATGTATACTTCAGAGCAAAAAAAAAGTACTCATGGGCAATCTGTAATTGTCACGAAAGGGTTTGGTCTGAGAACAAGTTGATCACAACAGGTAAGTTTTCTCAGTTGACACATTTCCTTTTCGGATGGTGAAAGGGTGTGGTCAGAGAGCCTGGGCTTTGGGCTCAGGCTGACCTGGAGCTCTGGCTCCACCACTTACTGTTTATGTGAACTTGGGTAATTAATTATTCTCTGGCCTCCGTTTCCTAATCCATAAGATGGGGTAACAGTATGTATTCAGAAAGAGTAGACCAGAATTAAATGAGACATTGTGAATAAAGTACTTGGCACGTTGTCTTACACAAAATGGGTGCTGGATGGAGGTTGCCCCATTTCGAACCTAAAGGGAGAATTGTATCCTCTATGGAGGGTGGTCTGTAGCCGATCCTACTGACAGAGCAGAAATTCTCCAGAGGAGTCAGCTGTACTTGTAACTGCTCCAATGGGAAGTTCCCTTGCTGTCCACGGATACACAAAAAACTTGAATTTAGAGGTATGTGCTTCTGTTTAATGGACTTTTCTTCCCTTACTTGGCAACAAAAATGAAATGAAAATGTGTTTTTTTTTAATCTTTGTAGTTCTAAGTACTTTAAACCTTAATCCCTGATCATAATTGATAGAAACTCTAACAGGAACAAATTTGGGCTTCATGCTTGTATTTAGTAGAAACACAATTACATGTCTAAAATATAGTTAGAATGTGGGGCGCCTGGGTGGCTCAGTTGGTTAAGCACCTGACTTCGGCTCAGGTCATGATCTTGCGGTTTGTGAGTTCCAGCCCCACGTCAGACTCTGTGCTGACAGCTCAGAGCCTGGAGCCTGTTCCAGATTCTGTGTCTCTGTCTCTCTCTGCCCCTCCCCCACTTGTGCTCTGTCTCTATCAAAAAAAATAAAAAATAAAAAAATATACAGTTAGAATGTACTTAGAAACATAGAGATATAGTTAGTACTTTTAAATATACTTAGAAATGTCATTAATTTGAAATTCATATTTATACATGAAATACTTATAATTTATTTATTTTTTTTTTAAATTTTTTTTTTCAACGTTTATTTATTTTTTGGGACAGAGAGAGACAGAGCATGAACGGGGGAGGGGCAGAGAGAGAGGGAGACACAGAATCGGAAACAGGCTCCAGGCTCTGAGCCATCCGCCCAGAGCCTGACACGGGGCTCGAACTCACGGACCGCGAGATCGTGACCTGGCTGAAGTCGGACACTTAACCGACTGCGCCACCCAGGCGCCCCTTATAATTTATTTTTAATAAAAGTAAAATGAGAATAAAATAGAGAAACTTTCAATCAATATCAATAGGCAACCTTGAAATGTCACACTTATAAATGTTGTGGTTGACATTTGATAAATTTATATAGAATTCATACAGTTTCATCATCATAAAATTATAAAACTCAGGCAATTAACCTCAAATTCTTTTTCTTATATAAGGGTATCAAAGAAGTTTATTTATTGTATAAACAGGTTTCTATTTTATGCATAATGAAAATGATTGTGGCCATAAAAAACACTGTTAATAAATTTTAAAAAGAATGTTGAAAGAAAAAAAAACATGTAAAATAATTACCCTAAAGACAAACACTAACCGTATACGATCAAGTACACTATTAATGCTCAGTTAACTATCACATTGAGAAAGTTATGAGAGTTCAAGATTCCTTCTATCTGGAAAAGAATGAAACTTCCAGAATCTAGCTGAGGAAAAGGGACAGGAGGTAAACATCATGTCTCACCATCAAGAAATTTTCTTTACTGTGATGAACCAGAAGTATTTCTATAAGAAAACCAAATTTCCTAACATGAAAACTAGATCTTTAATGTATTAAATGGTGGCTAAAATGAAGTAAACGTCATGTAAAATTTTAAAATTAAACTTTTTTTCACATCATATGCTTTTTAAAATAAAAACAAAGTATATGGTTGGAGAAGTATGCAGAGCTTTACTATTATAACCAATGAAATACTATTTCTTACTACAAGCAAGATGTACAAAATTAAAACAACCACACTATGAGCTAATTTTATTTACTGCATGAGTAAAATCTCATCATTGCTTGCTTACTGATTTAGTATAGAACTCAGGAACTTTGTGGCACAGAAATTCTCAAGATTTTTTTTTTCTTTTCTTCTCAAAGAAGAAATCCAGAAATCCAATTACGCTTAAGAAAATGCCCATACAATTATTATTCCAAATCCAAAATAGCCCAAAAAGAAAATGAGTAAATAATTAGTGTTTCAGTTGGAAATCAAATTGGAAAGGGTTCTACTATTTATAATTTCAATCACTACATTAACATTAAATGTATAATTAGGTAACATTCCAGCATTCAAGTGACAGGCCCTTGAAACCCATGATGTTTTTTTTTTATATGTTTTGACATTATGTCTACAAGAAACTCTGGAACCATAACTATCAACATTACAGCAGTTACATATAACATTATTGAGCAGGTAAAAACAAAGAAACTTGTAGGTACGACAAGTTCAGCAGGCTTGTAGGGCAGATCCAAATTTGGGGGGAGATGCTAAGCATTGAAGTATGGTGTCTTTTTAGTCATGTGTCAACTTCTAATGAAATTCCAATATAAAGTGTGCTTTCCGTGAATATTTCCTAAAGCAAAACAAAATTGTGACCAGTGCATTATTTGATAAGGTTAATATAAGAGAATTTCTGAGAATAATCAGTAAGTTTTTTTTATATAGAAGTTTTGGAAATATTGCCACATTGCTTCTAAATTCAAGGCATTGTAAATAATTTGGCGGTGCAGCTTTAAACATTGTCCTGCTCAAAATCCTGGTGTGGCTCAGATGTGAGAGCAAAATGTTCTAAAATTCAGAAATCAAGAAGAACTCCAGTGTCAGAGGTGGGCATGGGATTCTTATTTGAAGCTAAAAGCTCAACTTAATAGATTGTCAAGTATGCCTGGAAATAATTCACACCCAAACAAGTGACTCTGTATTGTTTAACAAAATTCCATGTTTTAGAACTTTTTTTTTGTAATTTTATTTTTTTATTGAGAGAGAGAGAGAGAGAGAGAGAGCGAGCAGGCTCCACACTGTCAGCACAGAACTCGATGCGGGGCTTGAACTCACAAACCATGAGATCATGACCTGAGCCAAAATCAAGAGCTAAACACATAAAGGACTGAGCCACCCAGGTGCTCCACAAAATTACGTGTTTTAATCTGGACTCTGCCACTTAATAGCTGTGACGTTGGCAAGTTTCATAACTGCTTGAACCCCTTTTCCCATGGAAACTAAGAAAACAAGCATTTCATAACCCCAGTGTGGACAAAAGGCCCTGGTAAGCACTAACACCATGGCAACTTTTCCTTCCTTTTTTTTTTTTTTTTGTGTTAGGTGGTTCCAAACCATACAATGTTTGTGTTTCTCTCATAATAGTTCTAACTGCCATTCCAATTTCTCCCACAGCTAAAAGCCCTGATGAAGACACTTCCCCCAAGCCCACGATTTTTCTTCCTTCAATTGCTGAAAGAAAACTCCACAAGGCTGGAACGTATCTTTGTCTTCTTGAGGATTTTTTCCCTGATGTTATCAATATAGATTGGAAAGAGAAAAATGGCAGAGTAATATTGAAATCCCAGCAGGGAGACACCATGAAGACTAAGGACACATACATGAAATACACCTGGCTGACCGTGAGAGAAGACTCAATGGGTAAAGAACACAAATGTATCGTCAAACACCAGAAGAATAAAGGAGGGGTTGATCAAGAGATTCTTTTTCCTTCAATAAACACAGGTATGTGCATGTACACATGAATATAACCTCCCAGAACCCTATTTTTCCCCGATGGAATACACCACCTTTTCTGTCAAGAATTGATGGAAAAGAAGCAAATAGAAATCTTTCCTTAATGTTGTTGCCTTTAATGGTACCATAACTGTCCTGCTATTTCCCCATAGAATTAAAATAGTATGGGCTTTGGAACATACAAAGAAACAGAAAAAGAAAAATTCACTTAGCCTTTCTCGCCTCAGTTTCATCATCCAAAACATGGAGGTCATTATGATGTTTCTGAGGGTCACCGTATGGGTGAAATGAAACAGTACACGTGAAAGCACCTAGCAGCCTTGTATCCAATAAATGCTCAAAAAGAGAATCCACTTTTGATGATTTTACTTGATCAGGAAATAAAAACAATTGCCCATCCTTCAGGAATATTCTACTCAGCAGTCAAAGTCCCTCTCACTTCAATCTTGCTCTGCTCAAACATAAGCCATAACAAATGAGTTCTAGGCAACCAAATTGTTGTTCATTTGAGGGAGGCAGATCACAGCTCAACAAAAAGTGGTACTTTGGTCACTGACGTTTTAGTACAGTTTTGGTGTTTTCACATTGACTTTTCTCTACCACTGTAAGGTGAAATTTGGTAAGTGAAGACTGAGTGAAGCTTACACGTGCACACGTGCTTCCATTGTACACAATGAACATTTCTTACCGTTAGTAAATGCTGCCCAGCAAACACTTCCTGCCGTCCGAGCGTGCGCCAGGCCTGGAGGGGATGCAGGAGGGACCACTGTCCCCAGGAGCATCACTACAGTAGGGCAAATATCCTTTTCCTCTCGCTCCTGTCACCCGTGATTCAGGCACAGTGTCCCAAAGGAGCCCATTGGTGTAGACGCTGCACGTATTTAGACAGTGTGGGCAGAGCTGAATGTGCTCTGGCCCCACTGTGTCCCAGTAACTCTCTAGACTCAGAAGTCAAGTCCTGAGCATGGACACGCCGGACCAGGGCCCCAGAGGGCCCCTAAGAAGGAACCAGTTCATACTCTTCCCGGGGGTTATCAAGCCCCTCGCAAGCAGTGGGGAACAAGCACATAACAGGACATGTGAAGAGCTTTCTGTATACAAGTCTCAATTTCTGACATCAGTCTTCATCTTTTTGGGTCTGGTAAGAAGAAAACCATAGACCCACAGTGGCAACACGTAGCTTAAAGCCTCAAGTCACTCAAGCAAGATTTAATACCTAGCCCAAGTGCAATTTCAACCCCCAGAACAGTAACCTATAACCAGTTGACATGGGAATTTCCTGGTCAACACTATTAAGTTCATGGATTGACTCCTTCTGTCCCCCTTTTCTGAACTCCCCTTCTATTGTTAGAAACCTTTCCTTCTCTATAACCCTTTGGAGGTCCCCTCTACTTGCTAGGTGGGATGTTGCCAGACTCATAATTCACTTGATTAAAACAGCCATTAGATCTTTAATATTTACTTGGTTGAATGTTTGTTATTTAGCAGATTTGGTGACGGGATCCAAAGTGGGCTTCCAGAAGGAATCAGAGACAAGTAGAAACACAAGGCCGGTAACCGTGAGCCCTTCGAGTACACTGTCTGCATCACCATTTTCAAGTGCCGCGGGTGAGTTCCTGATCGCACTGGGCTTCCTTTCCGGGGCAGGTCACCTTGGGCTGGCACATTTGTCTGGAGCCCAACTAAAGTGGCAGAAGGATCTGCCAGGAGCTAAGCCCCTAACCCATCAGACCACAGCTCCCCAGGTGGAAACCTCAGTGAGCCTCCAGGAGAATTGTTGGTGCCACACCCAGAGCATCATTCTGGCCAGAACGCAGTATCATCCCTTGCTTACAGCCCACACCCTAAGGTGCACATAATTGTTTGTCTGGTTTTGTGTAGATAAAGGCTACTGCTCACAAGGATCTCAGATGCAGAAAAACCCACAAAATTGGCGGGCATGAGTCAGGCACTTAAAGACTGTTAGAATGCTCATCATCCCAAGAACACTCCCTTGATAGTGTAACTTGGTCAAGGAAAGGGCTCAGTTGGCACTAAGTAACTCACCAAACTGAGAAAACGTCCCTGCAAGGAGCTACACTCTCAATCATGCACTGTCCCCATCTGAAGACACATCCATTTTATGTATTAGTTCGGGTCCGAGAAGCCCCCAGTCTGAGCTTATGGGATCCTTAATTCTAAAGAATCAAGTACACCACCCTCCATTACACCTGCTTATTTTACGTCTAAGAACCATAGTCCCAGAAGTGACAGATACCTATCAAACATGGCAAAATCTTAGGAAGCTTGCTTTGTGTCCTGAGAAACTGGCTTTGTAACTGGGTTTGGTGACCCCCAAAGGAGACCAAACAGAAATATGGCTACACCTCATTTGCGGCTACATATGGCTAAACAAAAGGGTGTGTTCACTTAATTTGAGGCTAGGATCCCACAGATCTGCTTCCAGCCCCCAGAGCAATTACGACCTAGAAATACAATAGACATCATGGGGAACTTTCCAACTAGATAAGATTATTTAAGAAGTGTGTTTAAAAGCCAGTGTTCTCAAATTAAGGAGGACACTTCCATTAATTAATAAGCAGAAGCCTCCAGAAGGTTTAAATTCCAAGGTAGTTTCCTTGAAACATTCATTGCAAAAGCCTAGTGAAAATTAAAGATGGAACAGGTAGCTATAACAACAAAACTGTAAGACTCACGTAACTCCCCCCCCCCCACTTCCTTTCTTGCTCTTTGGGCCCTCACTCCAGTGTGAAATGTTTCTCGCTGTGAAAAGACCCCACAGCTATAAACAGAAGTCAGCCAAGTCAACGGCCTTACAGACACCCCCGTATGTACCTTCATAGGAAGAACTCCACATGAGCCCCACCCAGAGTTGATGAAACTGAGGGTTCTTCTGGAAACTGCTACATTATTTCCTTAAACAGTTAAGTGATTTCTGGTAAATACTGTGGCCAACAGAAGGGGTCCTGCAAAAACTGGCAGAAGCCATCCAAGGGTGGAGACTCGAAGGAGAATCCACTTCTTCTAAATCTCTGCCCACAATGCCTGGTCCGGAGAGGATAACAAAATTTCCTGTTGTCCCACCCTTTCCAAATCCACACCCATTGCTTATGGATCCTTCCTCTCCCAGAGACAGCCGTTGCCTCCTTGCTGGCGTCATCCTGAATCACTGCTCTTAGCTCTCTGCCTGCCTGGGACGTGTGGCTTATGGGTTTCTTCCTTTGGCTGTGACTGTGGGTGACCCTGGATCTGGGGAGGGCAATATTCTCTGCACCCTCTCTGGGGACCCATCTTACACCCAAGGGGGTTATTCCATATGCCAGAAATACTTAAAATGTAAAGTATGCACTCAGAGGGAAGGAAGCCAATTGAGGCACATACTTGGATCAAACTTTGATGTCATTTCACGTAAATCCAAGTATTTGAGACACTGAGACCAGCTGGACTGACAAATGCGAACAGAACCAGAAATGCAGCTCTTGGGTCAATCCAGAGTGCCCCTGTTCCTTCACCCACCCCCACACTTCTCGTAGTTCTGGAAAAGGGCTTATAGACGGTTGGCTTTTGGAAAAGAAAGTCTTTCTTGGAAGAACTTGCATTCTTTCTTCACCCTTAAAGTGATCAATCTTATCACACTTTTGACATGTAAACACAGGCCACAAGCGCCCAGGACTGAGAGAAACAAAGGAAAAGAGACCTTTTTAAAATACAAACTGCTAAAGGCCTCCTGTGCCTAAACCCTGGCTCGGTGTCCTTCATAATCCCGGGGACACATATAAATCTTAACACTTTGTCCATAAATGTCTCCATAAACATCAGTGACTCAAGGGTCTTTGCAGCGATCTGTGTCCCCACAAATACACATCGTCAATGTGAGATATTTTTCTCTCTGGAGACATTGTCAAAATTAGTTTGCAAAGAGCTCCATTTCCTTGGTTTGAAGGCAAGCACTTGCAAGGATTGGGCATTCTAAACCTCTCAGAATGATAGAAACTAACCAATGTGTGTTTCAACTTCACATGATCTGGGAAATTATTTGGTTGTTGTTTTAAATAAAATAGACATATTTTTTAGAGTTATTAGCACTAAAATTAAAACTTTCACATGCATGGATTTACTAAAAGTCAAATAAGTAGATGTGGTCTCTTTAAAAAAAAATTTTTTTTTTCAACGTTTATTTATTTTTGGGACAGAGAGAGACAGAGCATGAACGGGGGAGGGGCAGAGAGAGAGGGAGACACAGAATCGGAAACAGGCTCCAGGCTCTGAGCCATCAGCCCAGAGCCTGACGCAGGGCTCGAACTCCCGGACCGCGAGATCGTGACCTGGCTGAAGTCGGACGCTTAACCGACTGCGCCACCCAGGCGCCCCGATGTGGTCTCTTTAAAATCTTAAAGAAAATAGCTTGGGATAATGATGGATTTTGATATTTCCTGACATTTTTCTTTTTGAGTTTTAATTTTAATTCCAGTGTAGTTAACAGGCAGGGTTCTATTAGTTTCAGATGTACAATCTAGTGATTCAGCACCTCATACATCACCCTGTGCTCATCGGGACGAGGGCACTCCTTATTCCCATCACCTATTTAACCCATCCCTCCCCACGTCTCATAAAATTTTTATGGGTAATTACAGCTCAACTTCATGAACAAGTAAATTGAAAGATGTAAATAAAATAACTCTTTTAAGATAATGTTTTAAATAGTCTCCCAAATCTTTTTGGTGACCTAAATCCTTAAAATTCTGCTGAGTTAAGTATTAAATTAGATTATATTCATTAAATATCTAGATCATTTCCAAGTAAAATAAAACACTCACTTGTTAGTTAATGAACATAGGTTTACCTACTTTTGGTTTTGGTATTGCAGAGAAACTGAAGATAACTTGGGCTTATTCAGAAATGTATTTTGTGACTTACTGAAAGATTGTTTTATGATGATGCACATGTTTCTAGACTTTTTGAAATGTATCCATAAATTTACCAATCTAAGAAATGCTGGTATAACAGATCACAACTGCTGGCTTATTTTATTTAAAAAGATTTAAATATTTATTTATTTTTTAGAGACAGACAGAGTGCAAGCAGGGGAGGGGCAGAGAGTGAGGGAGACACAGAATCTGAAGCAGGCTCCAGGCTCCGAGGTTTGAGATGTCAGCACAGAGCCTGACGCTGGGCTCAAACCCATGAAGCACAGGGTCATGACCTGGGAGGAAGTCAGACGCTTAACCGACTGAGCCACCCGGGCTCCCCAACAATTGCTTGCTTATTAACTTTCATTAAAAATGAAGTTTCTAAAAGAACAGAATTTTAATAAATGTAATTCAGACTACTGGAAATAATAAGGGAAATAACCTGGAGTGCAAGGAAAATAAGATGTGTCTTTTTAATAAGAAAAAGTATGAGAAATGGAAATATGTTTTTGAGGGAGGGAAAAAAAGATTTTTTTCCTAGGCAAGCCTGGTTATCTGAAGAGGCAAACTCAAGAAAAAGCCTGAATGTAAAAGAGAAGTTGTAAAAGGGGATGTTTGGAAAGGAATGTTATGCGTGGTCAGGATCGATTAAGACTGGAAGGAAGAATTTTTTAGGGCGCCTGGATGGCTCAGTCGGTTAACTGTCCGATTCCTGATTTGGGCTCAGGCCATGGTCTCAAGGTTCCTGAGATTGAGCCCCTCCCCGGCTCTGCGCTGACAGTGTAGAGCCTGCTTGGGATTCTCCCACTCCCTCTTTCTCTGACCTTCCCTCACTTGTGGTCTCTCTCTCTCTCTCTCTCAAAAATAAACAAAGATTTAAGAAACATCACCCTTCATACTTTCATCAAACGTGAAACCCTTTCTTCCTCTTCTCTTTTCCTTTGCTCTGGCGATGGCCCTCATTTGTTTCTCCCAGGTAATTGCTAGCAAGGGTAAACTCTGAACTTTAGAGGAAACTTCTATTCCAGACTAGCAGTAAAGGTAACTGGTCTTAGCTTTACTCAAGCTAAAGAAGACCTCTCATTGGTTGACTTCCCTCAGTTTACATCCTGACTTAGAAGGGACTTCCCAGGAAGCTTCCATGATCCAGGATTCCCTCCTTTGGAGGGGCCCTACTTCCCTGGTTAAGGATAAATTGTAAATGAGGTATGTTCAGGACCTTCTCCTTCATGCTTTAATTTGTTGCATAACCTCTTACTAAAGTAATGGCTGCCCAACAAAAATCCTTAGACTCTGGCGCAAAAGTACTTCCTGAAAATAAGATAGACCTTGGTTATCTCTTAGCTGAGCAAGGCTGGGTCTCTCCTCTAACCAAGACCACCTGCTATACCCCAATTAACAGGTCTGGGGAAGTTAAAACTCAACAATATCAGGTCACTGAGCAAGCCTCTTGGCTTCAAAGAGTTACTTGATTTTCATTGCTTTGAGTCTTGGGAACTATCCCTTCAAACTACTCCAAACATGAGAAATTATCCTGTATTTTGTAATTACGATAAGCTGCCTGGTGGTTCTCTCAAAAGCTTTAAATGCAAGTTCAGAGCCGGTTACCTGCAAACTAATGATGTCTCTAAGATTGGAATGTCAAAAGAAAAGAAATCAAGAGAACAGAATGACCAACTCAAACACTGTAGAGTTGAAGCGGTAACCTCTGAACATTCACAGGCCAAAAGGTCAAGACCTGTGAATATCAGAAGAGCAAACACACAAACTGTGAAAACTTCAGAGAGGTTGCTGAGTGCTGTTAATGCCTTCAAGTGTGTCTCTCTAAGTTAAACCGGGAGTCTGAGCAAAAGGCAGGGCTGTTAAAAAGAAAACCACAGGCTCAAAATGGCTTCACTCAGCTTAAGACCCCAAACCAGTAAACCAAGACTTCATCCCTGCCTGGCTGCAGTTTCAACCCCCAGAACTGTAGCCTTGAATCAGCAAACATGGGCATTTCCTGGTCCGCACTAGGGAGTTTCCTGATCGACCCTCTCCATTCCCCTTATGAGAGTGACCTTGCAATAATAATGTTCTTTGCTAATAACCTTTTTCATTCCCTATCTTTAAAAATCTCCCCATTTCTGTGCCTCTTTGGAGCCCCTCTCTACTTGCCAGATGAGATATTGCCCGATTCGTGAATAGATCAATCAGATCTTTAAAATTTACTCGAATGAATTTTTGTGATTTCACAGATTATTAGTGTGTCCAATGATCAAATTAGGGCCACACATTACCTTCGCTTTCAGCTGGACTATGATGAGAGCACATGAAATTATGTCACTAACAACGCTTGATCTTGAAAGCATAACATGGATTAATTTTTTTTTACTTTTTGTTTTTTATTAAACATTTTTAGGTATATTTATTTATTTTGATGGGGCGGAGAGTGCAGAGAGAGAGGGGGACAGATGATCAGAAGCAGGCTCCATGCTGACAGCAGAGAGCCCGACGCGGGGCTCGAATCCACCAACCATGAGGTCTTGACCTGAGCCAAAGTCAGACACTTAACCGACTGAGCCACCCAGGTGCCCCACGGATGAATTTTTTCATATACTTATTGTATTTATTTATGTCCTTCCTTATAACTAACTAAAACAAGATCACACAGGCAGCCCTAATTTTTTAGCTCTGTAGCTAAGAAACAGAAAAGAAGCAAATGAGCACAGCATAAATTTAATGTGACCATTGGGCTGAAGTATCCTCTTCAGTTTTGATTTCTCTAGTGATTGGAGAAAAGTAAAAGGTATAGTAAGTTCCATGGTGATGTGTATGATGAGGGAGAAGTTCCTGTTTTATGATGTGTCTTACTTGGCACCTATTTCTGAAATGAATGTTTCCCAGCGTCTTCTCATGACCACAAAGCTAATGGGGCATTTCTGTTAATGTAATTCTGCAGCAGATTTCTAGTGCTGTTTCTTGGAAGTTTTTGGTTTGTTGTTGTTGTTTTTGGAAAAAGCTTGTGTGTGTGTGTGTGTGTGTGTGTGTTTATGATACATATACATGAAAGAACAAAACAATGGAGTGATTCCAAAGGCAGATAAAACTCATCTTGTCCATGTTTTTAACCAACCACAATTAAGAAAGAGCACCTAGGACACACACAAATTTTATTATGAAAATTGTTACCCACATGACTTTATGTTGATCAATGCATGATGATAAGAGATTTTTATTGATCTTTTTTAAAGTTTTTATTTTAATTGCAGTTAGTTGATACACTTACAGGCTATATTAGTTTCAATATAAAGTCACTGTATGGGAAAGAAAGAGATCTTTAAGAACTTTAAAGTCAGCTCTTGAAGATCTTTTAACATTTAACAGGTTTATACTAACATGTTCCTTCTTGGGATTTACCCAAAAACCTATGCCCTAAACCCATTTTTTAAATAGTGCACCAAAATAAGATTACGCTCACCAGAACAGAAAAAGAATCAACCAAAATTATCTTTCACCTCTCTCTTTCTGCATGCAATTGTCAATGATCTTTTTAAGGAATTTTGTCTTTGTATGTATGTCGTGCTCTTTTTTTTTAAAACACTATAGAGAAATACAACTGTCACCTCACGTTTTATATATTCAGATGGCTATCAATGTGACTTGACCTGTCATTCTATCTTTGCACTGAGGTGCTGAGCTTTTCAGATATCTGGAAGGGATGATGTCTAAGAGTCCACAATGGTGCAGTTATGTTCTATTTCTATGGACTGTTTTACAAGGCACTTCCCACATGCTGTAACTCATCTAACCCCCCACAACCATCCCTGAGTGCTGGCTCTGCCCATCACTGGCACAACTCTCCATAAGTTATTTAAACCCTCTAAACCTTATTTCCTTGTGTGTAACATGGAGTCCTCCAAATTCAGTTCACATCACTGGCACTGGGGGATCAGATGAGATAATGCACATGAACCTTTGGCATAAGTGTCTGGCACAGTAATAATCACTCAATAGGAACTGGTTTTCATCAGGATTATTGACATGTCCACAAGCACAACCACTCCACAAAATGATATGCGGGAGTTGGGCATTGTGGGGCGTGCATGACTTGAAAGGTAGGACTGATTTCTTTGCTTGATGGAAAATTTACCTAGAACAGACTCCTTCCAACATGTAAGATTCTGCTGTGGATCCTAGGGTCGGACGCATTTATTTTGGTAGCAACCCTTCAGGTCAGCAGTGGGTGCCGAGGACTGTACGACAGCCACTGCTTCTGGTTATTTCTCCATCCAACAAGTATTTATAGAGCACCTGCATCACAGCAGACTCTGTGCTAAGAGCTATGAGCACAGAAGGAAAACAAGACAGTCTCAAACATTACCTGCTAGTTGTGAGAAAAAACCATTCATCATTCAAGAACTTCAACATCTCCATGTGCAGAAATACAATGTATGAATTGATCTACTGAACTACGTAGAATCAGACCAACCCTTTCTGTAATTGTGGGCTCATATTTATAATAACTCTTTCTTCTCTGATGACAAATTCTATCTGTCATCTATGTATGTATGTATGCATGTACCTATCCATCCATCCATCCACAACACAGCCACGTGCCAATTAATGGATATGAACAATCAAATAATATTTGCTATTATTTCTTGCAGAGCTCACTGCTGTTAACTCTACAGAATCTTCTTTGAAAGACAAAAATGGTAAGTTTGTCTATATGCTTGCCTTTATGTTATGCTATAGCATTTTTTCCCTCACAATCAGGTTAACTTTTTTTTTTTTAACGTTTATTTATTTTTGAGACAGAGAGAGACAGAGCATGAACGGGGGAGAGGCAGAGAGAGAGGGAGACACAGAATCGGAAGCAGGCTCCAGGCTCTGAGCCATCAGCCCAGAGCCCGACACGGGGCTCGAACTCACGGACCGTGAGATCATGACCTGAGCTGAAGTCGGACGCTTAACCGACTGAGCCACCCAGGCGCCCCTCAGGTTAACTTTTAAACTTCCCAGACTTCAGATAGAAACCTCACAATGGTTGGATCTTCCAAAATAGACTGAGTGATAATTTAAGTCAATCCATCATTTCCTGGGGATCATCTTCACACAGTAAATGCAGGTTTGGGAATGAAAGGACCATAAAGTAGGGGTGCAGCAAGGGCCTCTGAAGTCTTTCAGCAATGGACTTCATTCACTTCTGTGGCCTTTGTTTCTACTGACTATGGAAAACATGATATCGAGTTGCTTCTGGAGTTTTTTTTAAGCCTTTGTTCTTGCTCATAGTTAATGAATGAACTGACGCTGAGAGGTTCCCATTCAGAAGGCATTGCGTGCACTGTGAGTGCCTTTTGTTTAATTCTTAATACTCACCATGGAAGATTTTATTCCCATTTTACGCCTGAGGGCAATGAGCTAAAATTAACGAAATCTCTTGCACCATGCCACACAATGAGATCTGGAGCTGCAACCCAGAACAACTGAATCCAGAGTTCATATACTAACTCAATTTTTATTCTCCCTCTAAGTCCAAAGCCAAGGCCTTGAGACAGGCTGCACCCTTTGGAGATGCCACAGACTGGATTTTCACCCCAATTGTTTCGTTATTAGTTGCATGAATATGGGCACATTACTTACATTTGCTGAGCCAGCCAGGAATAACACAAATAACGCCTGAGTTAGCAAAGCCATAGGAGCACATATGTGGAATGTCTAGCATTGGGTATCTCATTTAACGGACACATTGTAAGTACTGGTTTCTAGCCCTTTATTCCAACATATGTGGGAAAGTAAGAAAATGACATGGAGCGTTGGCTATAGTCTTGCTGATCTGCCCTCCGAGTCCAATATCAAGGGGCCTCTGGACCTTATATAACATATTACCTGACCAAGGGCAAGGAGTTTTGATCGCATCACCCCTTGAGGTCCCTTTCACACCAAGTGCTAATAATTTTGGGGTTCTGACTTTGTGGAGATAAAGCCTTGGCCTTGTGGTTCATTGAGTAGCCAGCCTGGTCCATCATTATTGTCATTAATTATTTCTGACATCATGTATTTCCTGTTACACTTCGAAGGATATGAAATACTATAGTCCTATAACATAATAGCTAGAATGATAGATACTCAGGGAGAAAAGGGAATGAGTTTGATCTCCTAAAGTTGCAGAGAAATTGAATTAATCCCTTACTTCCATTTTATGTAATGCCCTCTTACCACAAACCTCTCACCCACCCCGCCATGAACACCACCAAATTTCCATGATTTGTACCATTGCTAGGAATCTCACTGAATGAATGCACAACATGTAATGGCTGAGATCCTTCAAAATAAACAATTCAGCTTTATATCTGTACTTAATCATTTGATATCTTGGATGGGTATTACGTGAAGTGATGCAGAATTACACAGTAGCTGAGGATATGTGCTTGAACATCATGTTCCTGGATTTGATATTTGGCTCCTGGTACTAATGATAGAACACTAGGCAATTACTTCTATATCCTCAATTTATTTTTAAAATGGGAATGAAAATAATAATCTCAGAGGTTATTGACAATTAAATAAGATTAAAGTTTTGCATGCGAAGCTCTCAAGTAAGTGGCGGTGAGTTTGTGGTCAATGGACATTGGCAATTATTCTTACTTCGAGACATAGTCGAGGTGAGGAAGTGCTAAGAGCTCTTTATCACCAATGATCTTTTCCATTGGATTCGCTCATTAAAAATGTGACTCTTCCTTTGAATATGTGGGAATGTTCTAAGTCAACATCTCAGAGGTTGGTGATTGAGTTGACCTGCAAGCTGGATTCTGAATTGTCCTGGTGGTGGTGGTAGTGCTGAGGGGGGTGTAGATGTTTAATGTCGGGTTGTGGTGGTGTTGGGTGGTCACTTCAACCCAGGTCATCTGAAATGTATGCTGTCAACCCCTCTCTCATGTAAGTCCTCGCCTTTCAAAAACACAGGTGAAACTAACCGATGGCTTCCTTTAGACCCCCTGCAGCTGCAGCTGGTGAACACCTCTGCCTACTGCACCTACCTCCTCCTCCTCGTCAAGAGCATGGTCTACACCGTCATCACGGCCATCTGTCTGCTTGGGAGAGCGGCACTCTGTGACAATGGGAAGAGTTCCTGACCCGTGGTGGCACAGGGTCCATGTTTCTCCATTGACTGTTGTCACTAAAAGTGTCTGCTGTGGGTCTAGCGGGGCTTTCTTTCTGGGTGGTTCATTTCAGTTCACACGTTGTCTTTTTCTATGTGTCATCATTGCAGAATGGGTTTGCAAACTCCTGGGCAAACAGGAAATGTTACTCTGCACCAAGAACAGACTCTGCCATGAGTCAGGGGCGGGGCCGGGGGGCACCCACGGGGGCTTCAGCACCGCTCTCTCCTTCTTGCCCACCAGCTGGTCAGCCGCCCAGCACCCTCGCCTCTGAGTACACTTGGCGTGCAGCTTCCATAGTGTCCCCTGGGGCTCTGTATGCAGATAACTGCCTGGAGGCCTTTTGTTTTACATTTTTGGAAGCTGCCATCTTTGCTACCTGAGTTTTGTTCTGTTGTTCATAACAGGCATAATAAAAATAATCAAAAGTGTACTTTTATCTCTGTGTTCTTTCATTTGGTGAAATCTGAGAGGCTAAGGTAAGGAACAGCATGACAACTGAGCCTTCAAATTCAGCATTGGTTGTTATCATGGCCAATTCCACATTTCTAACTCTTTCCCTGAGAGAGTCCTTGTGATGCCTTCTTTGGGGCTCTAGCCCCGGGCGAGCCACTGTCAGTGAAGGGCTCAGGTTATTCCTTAGCAGATTCAGACTCATTTGGTTTAAGACACTCTGGTGGCCACAGTATCACATGTCACGTGACAGGTGGGTATGTCAGACCTAGACCAGTGTCTCACATACGCCATGTTTCCTGATGTCATAGGAACCCCAGGACAGCTGCACTAACACAGGAAAAGTAGGGTGGTGGAGAGGTTAAGTGCTTGGACTCTGAACCTCAAGTGCTCGGATATAAATTTTGGGTCTATAGCTATTTGAACACTCCGTGCTGTAATGTTGTCATTTGTAAAATGGACTTACACTGACACGTTTCCTGGAGTTGTGTGGATGTGATGAGTTTTTATTTGGGAAGTTCAACAGCATCTACTGCAGGCAGCTCTACTTTAGAAATAATAGAGAACACACGCACGTACACACACACACACACACACACACACTAAGTATGACACTCATTTATATATGTGTGTGTATTTCTACAAGCATGGATGTACAACAAAATGTTCAATGTGGTGGGTGGGTAAAAAAATAAATGTTTTTCTATTTTCGGTAATGAATGCACCTAAAGTAAAAACTTGTATATGTTAGAATGAAAACAATGCCTCATTTAAAATTGGAAAGGATTTTTTTTTTGTTTATTTACAATTAGTTTCAGTTTCTGTGAAACAGCTGCTTTTGGAATCCAAATACAGGTTCCCAAGGGGAAATAACACGAGACCCATCAGATATAAGGAAGAGGAAATTTAATTTTCTACTCCTTGATTCTCGGGTTTTGATCAGACCTCTTTAGGACAAATACCCGGGCCTCTACCTAGAAATCTGGAACTGATCTGGAACTGTTTCTGCATATGGAAAGCACAGAGGCAAAGGGGAAACTAGCAAATGACCCAGAGCCTTGTGGGCTGATTTCAGTGCCGGGCACTCCTAGCCAGTGCCCCCTGTGGCTTCCAATCCTCAGCCCCTACCTTCCCCAACCCGACCTGGGCAGCCCTGCGGGCTCTGCTCTGCACTGGCAGGTGCAGAGAGGGGGAGGGCGGTGGTGCAGGGGACAGTGTGGGGGGCAGGAGGGCGCTGGTGTTTTGTTTTCTCAGGGTTTTTCTGGTCTATGTGCTCTGTCAAATGTGGTTGATTCGTGGAAAAGGCTTGAAGTCAAACCGGCCCCTACTGGTTGGGGCTGTGCAAGCGGTGGCTGGGGTGCTGCATGATAAAATAGGGGCAGTTACACCACAGCCAACTTTGCTCACTTCCAAAAGGTCACAGCTAATGAAAGAAAAATCCATCTGCACACACGCATACATACGATTGCTGCCAAACATACTCTTATCCTGTGGGTGAGTGCCAGAGTCCTGCTCCAGCAGGTCCAGGGGTTCCCGAAGGAAGAACGGCGTTGGTGAAAATAAAACAAAACTAAAATAAAAAACTAAAACTAAAATAAAAATGGACACAGACAACAGCAGTGTGTTGAACTGGCCGATTTATTGCAGTAAATGTGGCGTTCTATATGCTAGCCATTTCCTTGTAGCATACGTCATCTATGTTTTTCTAACATCACGTAATTTTGAAAATGTTCCTATGTGTAAACAACCTTTAAGAAATAACATGGCGATTTTCCCCTAACTTTCCTGCACACCCTTGGATTATTGATTAATTTCTTGCATTATTCCATTATGCATCTGCGTTTATCTATAATCTACAAAGCATTCACTTTGCTGTTCTCGTGAAAGGCCCTCCATTTCTCAACACCTCAAGTGGAACAGTTACAGGGACATGACCTCCTAACCACATGAGGCCAGAAGAACAATGTGTTTGCCTCGGTCCAAGGTGCCAGGAGGGGCCGAAAAAGCCTTAGAAACCCAGGCCCCATACATTCTCAGAGAGACAATGCACCTAGGAGCCAATGAACCATTCTGTACCTCAACCCACTAGGTTCAGTCATCATCTGGAATGCCTCCGGGGGGCCAGGTGGGCCTAGGGGTTGAAGTCAACTGTGCCCAGAGATACACTCCTTAGTTGCCGGAGTGAGGCTTTCAAATCCATATGTCTCTCCTTTACAGGCCCTCTTTGCTGGCAAATGTATGAGGCTATCCTTCCTGTAAGTAGAGGAGTCTCCATAGGGGATGGCAAGGGCTAAATGTAAGGCCTCACAATTTCTTGAGGAACCTTATTTTCTTCCCTAATGGTTCTTTTCCCAGGAGGCCTGCCGAGGGCAATTCCACAACAGACAATACCCCAGGTAGTTTTAAGGCCAAATTACCTAAAGCGGGAGTCCACAGCTGGGGCCCTGCCACTCAGGCTGGGATAGCTTGGCTTCCAGCAGAGTCTGAAGACATTTCACCTGCTTAGAGTCATGTAAGTCAGTAAAGGAGCTTTGACTCAAACCCAAGTCTAACAGAGTCCAAAACCCATCACAGCATCCACTGCATATAAGTAGAATTCCATGTGTACATATAGTTTCTTTTAAGCTCTAAAAAGTAAACAGCCATAAAGGAAATTCCAAAGAAGTTGCAGAACTCAAGAATTTCTCTCACATGCCAATAAGCAAACAGCATGAGCTGTTCTTGAAGAGCAGTCATTTGGGTGACAGTGCTGGACTCCTGAACGT
>NW_024415195.1:0-1293 GCF_014898765.1 Herpailurus yagouaroundi | reverse complement strand
AACTTGGCAGGCCAGAAAGAATTGGCAAGAGATCTTCAGTGTGCTAAACAGAAAAAATATGCAGCCGAGAATCCTTTATCCAGCAAGTCTGTCATTTAGAATAGAAGTAGAGATAAAGGTCTTTCCAAGCAAACAAAAACTGAAGGAATTTGTCACCACTAAACCAGCCCTACAAGAGATCCTAAGGGGGACCCTGTGAGACAAAGTACCAGAGACATCACTACAAGCATAAAACATACAGACACACAATGACTCTAAACCCATATCTTTCTATAATAACACTGAATGTAAATGGATTAAATGCGCCAACTAAAAGACATAGGGTATCAGAATGGATAAAAAAACAAGACCCATCTATTTGCTGTCTACAAGAGACTCATTTTAGACCTGAGGACACCTTTAGATTGAGAGTGAGGGAATGGAGAGCTATTTATCATGCTAGTGGAAGTCAAAAGAAAGCTGGAGTAGCCATACTTATATCACACAAACTAGACTTTAAATTAAAGGCTGTAACAAGAGATGAAGAAGGGCATTATATAATAATTACAGGGTCTATCCATCAGGAAGAGCTAACAATTATAAATGTCTATGCGCCAAATACCGGAGCCCCCACATATATAAAACAATTACTCATAAACATAAGCAACCTTATTGATAAGAATGTGGTAATTGCAGGGGACTTTAACACCCCACTTACAGAAATGGATAGATCATCTAGACACACGGTCAATAAAGAAACAAGGGCCCTGAATGAGACATTGGATCAGATGGACTTGACAGATATATTTAGAACTCTGCATCCCAAAGCAACAGAACATACTTTATTCTCGAGTGCGCATGGAACATTCTCCAAGATAGATCACATTCTGGGTCACAAAACAGCCTTTCATAAGTTCACAAGAATTGAAATTATACCATGCATACTTTCACACCACAATGCTATGAAGCTTGAAATCAACCACAGGAAAAAGTCTGGAAAACCTCCAAAAGCATGGAGGTTAAAGAACACCCTACTAACGAATGAGTGGGTCAACCAGGCAATTCGAGAAGAAATTAAAAACTATATGGAAACAAACGAAAATGAAAATACAACAATCCAAACGCTTTGGGACGCAGCGAAGGCAGTCCTGAGAGGAAAATACATTGCAATCCAGGCCTATCTCAAGAAACAAGAAAAATCCCAAATACAAAATCTAACAGCACACCTAAAGGAAATAGAAGCAGAACAGCAAAGGCAGCCTAAACCCAGCAGAAGAAGAGAAATAATAAAGATCAGAGCAGAAATAAACAATA
>NW_024415194.1:0-1416 GCF_014898765.1 Herpailurus yagouaroundi | reverse complement strand
GCTGAGATCCAGGCAGGGCAGGACACTGAGATCCAGGGTGGGCAGGGCTGCTGAGATCCAAGAGGGGCAGGACCGCTGAGATCCAGGCAGGGAAGGACACTGAGATCCAGGGTGGGCAGGGCTGCTGAGATCCAGGAGGGGCAGGGCCACTGAGATCCAGGCAGGGAAGGACCACTGAGGGGCAGGACCACTGAGATCCAGGTGGGGCAGGACCGCTGAGACTCAGGCAGGGAAGGACTGCTGAGATCCAAGCAAGTAAGACCACTGCGATCCAGGAGGGACAGGACCACTGAGATCCAGGCAGGGCAGGGCCGCTGAGATCCAGGCAGGGCAGGGCCAGTGAGATCCAGGCAGGGCAGGACCCCTGAGACCAGGAGGGGCAGGACCACTGAGATCCAGGCGGGGCTGGGCCACTGACATCCAGGAGGGGCAGGACCCCTGAGATCCAGGCAGGGAAGGACCATTGAGATCCAGGCAGGGCCGCTCAGATCTAGGCAGGGCCTCTGACATCCAGGCAGGGCAGGACCACTGAGATCCAGGCAGGACAGGACCACTGAGGGGCAGGACCGCTGAGATCCAGGCAGGGCAGGGCAGGGCCACTTAGATCCAGGAGGGGCAGGGCCGCTGAGACCCAGGCAGGGCAGGACACTGAGATGCAGGGTGGGCAGGGTTGCTGAGATCCAGGCAGGGCAGGGCCTCTGAGATCCAGGTGGGGCAGGACCACTGAGGTCCAGTCAGGGCTGTGCTCCTTGCAGAGGCTCCAGGGAAGGGTCCTTCCTGCCTGTCCCTCTTCTGGGGCTCCAGGCGTCCCTGGGCTCGTGGCTGCGTCCCTCCCGTCTCTGCCTCCCTCTTCACGTGCCTTCTTCTCTGTCTGTGTCTCCTCTTCTGTCTTAAGGCACCTGCCATTGGACTTAGGGCCCCCATGATCCAGGATGGGCTCATCCCAGGTCCTCCACTTACTCCCATCTGGTACCAAATATGTTCCAGTTCACAGGTGTGGGGTCAGGGTGCAGACACATCACTCACTACAGGCGCCTCTCGATGAAACGGTCCCGAGCTGCTGTGAGTGCAGTATTCCAGGCACTCAACACTCCCCTAGACTCCCGTCCTCTGCTTCCTCACAGTTAACCTGCATTTGCTTGTATGAATGTCTGTGTAGACACGCTTCCGTAGAACCACCCGGGCCCTTCCCTCAAGGCTGTTATTCCTGAAACCACACCTTTCAATCCTGTCCCGGAGTGTTGCAAATTCACTCTTGAGTGAACAGCCTCCGTGTTCGCTGGGTTCCTTGTAGCCGCTCAGGCCTGAACCCCCAAGTCTGGGGGTGGCGAGGGGGTGGTGGGAGCAGGAAGGCATAGCGAGGGGAGGCCACCAAGGGACCTCGTGCAGGAGCTGGTCACCCAGCAGACGGGGGGG
>NW_024415193.1:0-1226 GCF_014898765.1 Herpailurus yagouaroundi | reverse complement strand
TGATCAAAAAGGATTTAAATAATATAACAGAAAGTGAATTTAGAATAGTAGTCATAAAATTAATCGCTGGGTTTGAAAACAGTATAGAGGACAGCAGAGAATCTCTTGCCTCAGAGATCAAGGGACTAAGGAACAGTCAAAAGGAGCTGAAAAGCGCTTTAAACGAAATGCAAAACAAAATGGAAACCACCATGGCTCGGATTGAAGAGGCAGAGGAGAGAATAGGTGAACTAGAAGATAAAGTTATGGAAAAAGAGGAAGCTGAGAGAAAGAGAGATAAAAAAATCCAGCAGTATGAGGGGAAAATTAGAGAACTAAGTGATACACTAAAGAGAAATAATATACGCATAATTGGTATCCCAGAGGAGGAAGAGAGAGGGAAAGGTGCTGAAGGGGTACTTGAAGAAATTATAGCTGAGAACTTCCCTAAACTGGGGAAGGAAAAAGGCATTGAAATCCAAGAGGCACAGAGAACTCCCTTCAGACGTAACTTGAATCGATCTTCTGCACGACATATCATAGTGAAACTGGCAAAATACAAGGATAAAGAGAAAATTCTGAAAGCAGCAAGGGGTAAACGTGCCCTCACATATAAAGGGAGACCTATAAGACTTGTGACTGATCTCTCTTTTGAAACTTGGCAGGCCAGAAAGAATTGGCACGAGATTTTCAGTGTGCTAGACAGAAAAAATATGCAGCCGAGAATCCTTTATCCAGCAAGTCTGTCATTTAGAATAGAAGGAGAGATAAAGGTCTTCCCAAACAAACAAAAACTGAAGGAATTTGTCACCACTAAACCAGCCCTACAAGAGATCCTAAGGGGGACCCTGTGAGACAAAGTACCAGAGACATCACTACAAGCATAAAACATACAGACATCACAATGACTCTAAACCCATATCTTTCTATAATAACACTGAATGTTAATGGATTAAATGCGCCAACCAAAAGACATAGGGTATCAGAATGGATAAAAAAACAAGACCCATCTATTTGCTGTCTACAAGAGACTCATTTTAGACCTGAGGACACCTTTAGATGGAGAGTGAGGGGATGGAGAACTATTTATCATGCTACTGGAAGCCAAAAGAAAGCTGGAGTAGCCATACTTATATCAGACAAACTAGACTTTAAATTAAAGGCTGTCACAAGAGATGAAGAAGGACATTATATAATAGTGACAGGGTCTATCCATCAGGAAGAGCTAACAATTATAAATGTCTATG
>NW_024415192.1:0-1545 GCF_014898765.1 Herpailurus yagouaroundi | reverse complement strand
GTCCTTGTAGTGGTGTGGGCAAGGTGATGATAAGAAATGGGAACCAACTGGCAGCCCCAAGGACTCCGCGGCTGGAGCAGCAGTGCAGCGGCGGCGGCGGCGGCGGCGGCGGCGGCAGCCGGCAGCGCCGCCCGAGAGGGGCACGGGAGCCGGGGCGCGGGCAGAAGCAGCCCGAGGAAAACAACAACAGAGCCAGCCCTCACGCCGGCGGGCAGCTCGTGGCCGCCCGGGTAGCCCCAAACTTCATCTCGGCGAAAGTCACTATCATATGACAAAGGCTTTGCTGCAGTTCATCTTCCTCCCTGTGTACTTTCCATTTGCCTTCCCGGGTATACTGGATACAGGTGGTCCTCAGGCTGTACTTTGAGAAGCACTGCTCTGAAGTTAACACCGAGGAGGAGGGAAGATGGCAGCGTAGGAGGACGCTGGGCGCACCGCGTGTCCGGCTGATCACTTAGATTCCACCTACACCTGCCTAAATAACCCAGAAAACCACCAGAGGATTAGCAGAACGGAGTCGCCTGAGCCAAGCGCAGATGAGAGGCCCACGGAAGAGGGTAGGAAGGGCGGCGAGGCAGTGCGCGCTCCACAGACTGGCGGGAGGGAGCCAGGGCGGAGGGGCGGCTCCCCGGCCAAGCAGAGCCCCCAAGTCTGGCTTGCAAAAAGCGGAGGGGCCTGACGGACTGTGTTCCGACAGCAAGCACAACTTAGCGGCTGGGAGGTCATAAGTTAACAGCTCTGCTCAGAAAGCCAGAAGGCTGGAGGACAAAGGGAAGGAGAGCTGCTGAGCCCCCGGAAGACAGAGGTCAGTTTGGTGGGGAACAAAGGCGCTCGCCAGCGCCATCTCCCCCGCCCATCCCCCAGCCAAAATCCCAAAGAGAACCAGTTCCTGCCCGGGAACTTGCTCGCTCCGCGCAAACACCCAACTCTGCGCTTCTGCGGAGCCAAACCTCCGGCAGCGGATCTGACTCCCTCCTGCTGCCACAGGGCCCTCCTGAAGTGGATCACCTAAGGAGAAGCAAGCTAAGCCTGCCCCTCCTGCCCCTGTGCACCTTGCCTACCCACCCCAGCTAAGACGCCAGATCCCCAGCATCACAAGCCTGGCAGTTTGCAAGTAGCCCAGACAGGCCACCCCACCCCACAGTGAATCCCGCCCCTAGGAGAGGGGAAGAGAAGGCAAGCACCAGTCTGACTGTGGCCCCAGCGGTGGGCTGGGGGCAGACATCAGGTCTGACTGAGGCTCCGCCCACCAACTCCAGTTATACACCACAGCACAGGGGAAGTGCCCTGCAGGTCCTCACCATGCCAGGGACTATCCAAAATGATCAAGCGGAAGAATTCCCCTCAGAAGAATCTCCAGGAAATAACAACAGCTAATGAGCTGATCAAAAAGGATTTAAATAATATAACAGAAAGTGAATTTAGAATAATAGTCATAAAATTAATCGCTGGGCTTGAAAACAGTATAGCTGACAGCAGAGAATCTCTTGCTACAGAGATCAAGGGACTAAGGAACAGTCACGAGGAGCTGAAAAACGCTTTAAA
>NW_024415191.1:0-1257 GCF_014898765.1 Herpailurus yagouaroundi | reverse complement strand
CCAGACTTTAGCCTCTACTACAAAGCTGTCATCATCAAGACAGCATGGTATTGGCACAAAAACAGACACATAGACCAATGGAATAGAATAGAAACCCCAGAACTAGACCCACAAACGTATGGCCAACTCATCTTTGACAAAGCAGGAAAGAACATCCAATGGAAAAAAGACGGTCTCTTTAACAAATGGTGCCGGGAGAACTGGACAGCAACATGCAGAAGGTTGAAACTAGACCACTTTCTCACACCATTCACAAAAATAAACTCAAAATGGATAAAGGACCTGAATGTGAGACAGGAATCCATCAAAACCCTAGAGGAGAAAGCAGGAAAAGACCTCTCTGACCTCAGCCGTAGCCATCTCTTACTCGACACATCCCCAAAGGCAAGGGAATTAAAGGCAAAAATGAATTACTGGGACCTTATGAAGATAAAAAGCTCTGCACAGCAACGGAAACAACCAACAAAACTAAAAGGCAACCAACGGAATGGGAAAAGATATTTGCAAATGACATATCGGACAAAGGGCTAGTATCCAAAATCTATAAAGAGCTCACCAATCTCCACACCCGAAAAACAAATAACCCAGTGAAGAAATGGGCAGAAAACATGAATAGACACTTCTCTAAAGAAGACATCTGGATGGCCAACAGGCACATGAAAAGATGCTCAACGTCGCTCCTTATCAGGGAAATACAAATGAAAACCACACTCAGATATCACCTCACGCCAGTCAGAGTGGCCAAAATGAACAAATCAGGAGACTATAGATGCTGGAGAGGATGTGGAGAAACCGGAACCCTCTTGCACTGTTGGTGGGAATGCAAATTGGTGCAGCCACTCTGGAAAACAGTGTGGAGGTTCCTCAGAAAATTAAAAATAGACCTACCCTATGACCCAGCAATAGCACTGCTAGGAATTTACCCAAGGGACACAGGAGTACTGATGCATAGGGGCACTTGTACCCCCATGTTCATAGCAGCACTCTCAACAATAGCCAAATTATGGAAAGAGCCTAAATGTCCATCAACTGATGAATGGATAAAGAAATTGTGGTTTATATACACAATGGAGTACTACGTGGCAATGAGAAAGAATGAAATATGGCCCTTTGTAGCAACGTGGATGGAACTGGAGAGTGTGATGCTAAGTGAAATAAACCATAGAGAGCAAGACAGATACCATATGGTTTTACTCTTATGTGGATCCTGAGAAACTTAACAGAAACCCATGAGGGAGGGGAAGGAAAAAAAAAAAA
>NW_024415190.1:0-3804 GCF_014898765.1 Herpailurus yagouaroundi | reverse complement strand
TGACAGCTTTGTAGTAGAGGCTAAAGTCTGGGATTGTGATGCCTCCTGCTTTGGTCTTCTTCTTCAAAATTACTTTGGCTATTCGGGGCCTTTTGTGGTTCCATATGAATTTTAGGATTGCTTGTTCTAGTTTTGTGAAGAATGCTGGCGCAATTTTGATTGGGATTGCATTGAATGTGTAGATAGCTTTGGGTAGTATTGACATTTTGACAATATTTATTCTTCCAATCCATGAGCAGGGAATGTCTTTCCATTTCTTTAAATCTTCTTCAATTACCTTCATAAGCTTTCTATAGTTTTCAGCATACAGATCCTTTACATCTTTGGTTAGATTTATTCCTAGGTATTTGATGCTTCTTGGTGCAATTGTGAATGGGATCAGTTTCCTTATTTGTCTTTCTGTTACTTCATTGTTAGTGTATAAGAATGCAACTGATTTCTGTACATTGATTTTGTATCCTGCAACTTTGCTGAATTCATGGATCAGTTCTAGCAGACTTTTGGTGGAGTCTGTCGGATTTTCCATGTATAATATCATGTCATCTGCAAAAAGCGAAAGCTTGACTTCATCTTTGCCAATTTGGATGCCTTTGATTTCCTTTTGTTGTCTGATTGCTGATGCTAGAACTTCCAGCACTATGTTAAACAACAGTGGTGAGAGTGGGCATCCCTGTCGTGTTCCTGATCTCAGGGAAAAAGCTCTCAGTTTTTCCCCGTTGAGGATGATGTTAGCTGTGGGCTTTTCATAAATGGCTTTTATGATCTTTAAGTATGTTCCTTCTATCCCGAATATCAAGGTTATTTAAAAGTGTGTTGTTTTAATTACAGTATTTTGGGTTTTCTACCTATATTTTTGGTTTTGATTTCTAGTTTAATTATCTTGTGGTCTAAGAGCATACCTTGTATGATTTCTATACTTTTAAATTTGTTAAAGTGTGTTTTATTGATAGAATATGGTCTATATTGGTGAATGTTCTGTGTGAGTTTGAGTAGAATATGTATTCTCCTAATTTTGAATATAGTATTCTATAAATGTCAATTATAATCAGTTGCTTGATGGTGGTGTTCAATTCAACTATGTCCTTACTGGTTTTCTGCATGCTGGGTCTGTCAGTTACAGGTAGAGGTATGTTGAGGTCTCCAGCTTCAATAGTAGATTCTAGTAGATTCATGTATTTCTTTTTCATCAGTTTTTTCAGTTTTGGCTTATTTAGACCATTTATGTTTAAAGTGATTGTTTATATGGTTACGTTAATATCTACCATATTTGCTACTCTTTTCTACTTTTTCTATTCATTGTCCTTGTTTTTTTCTTTTTTTTTGTCTTTCACTCCTTTATGCTATAGCTTTCAGCCCCATAACCTATTCATTTCATAAATGGAAGCATGTACCTTCCACTTTTTTTAGTGGTTGACCTCATACTTGCAATGTACATTTACAACTAACCCAAGTTCTCTTTCAAATAACACTAAATCACTTCTTAGGTAGTACAAATACCTTACATTCCCAATTTCTCCTGTCCCTTATAACATTACTCTCATTAATTTCACTTATCTATAAACTGTAAGTACAAAATACATTGTTGGTTTTATTATTTTGAACAAAATATTAGCTGTTAGATCAGTTAAAAATAAGAGATTATTTTACTTTAATTCCTTCTCTAATGCTTTTTCTTTCTTTATGTAGATTTGAGTTTCTGACCTGTATTATCATGTTTTCTCTGAAGAACTTCTTTTAACATTTCTTTCAAGACAGATCCTCTGACAAAAAAATTCTTCAATTTTTTGTCTAAGAAAGTCAGACATTTTTCCTATTTTTCTTTCAGTTTTGAAGGATAATTCTGCATACAGAATTTATTCTTAAATACTTTAAATATTTAATCCCATTCCATGTTCTGCTTGCATGCAAGGTTTCTGAAAAGTTTGATGTAACTCTTATCCTTTTTCCTCTGTATGTAAGATGACCCTTTCTACCTCTGGATGCTTTCAAGAGTCTTTGTTTCTGATTTTCTGCAGGTTGTATATATGGTATGCCTAAGTGCAGATTTTTTGGTTATTTATTATGTTCTCTAACTTCCTGAATTTGTGGTTTTGTTTCTATTACCAATTCTTGGAAGTTCTCAGTCATTATTGCTTTCAATTTTTTATTTTCTTCTCTTTCTCTGATATTCTCCTTATGTATATGTTACACCTCTTGTATTTGTCCAGAGTTCTTGCATGTTATTTTCTTTTTCATTCATTTTCTCTTTTTTATGTTTATTTTTATTTATTTTTGAAAAAGAGAGAGCACACAAATGGAGCAAGGGCAGAGAGAGAGAGGGAGAGAGAGAATCCCAAGCAGGCTCCATGCCCAGTGTGGAGCATGATGTGGAGCTTGCTTTCACAACTGTGAGATAATGACCTAAGAGTGGACACTTAACCTACTGAGCCACACAGATGCCCCTCATTTTTCTCTTTATATTTCAATTTTGGAAGTTTCTAGTGATGTTTCTTCAAGATTAGTGATTTTTCCTCACCTGTGTCCAGTCTATTAATGAGTCCACCAAAAGCACTTTTCATTTTCATTATGGCGTTTTTTTCCGTAGCATTTTTTTGGATTGTGTCTTAGTCTTTCCAAGTCTGCTTACATTACCTATCTGCTCTTGTATATTGTTCACTTTCTTCATTAACACCCCAGCATATTAATCAGTGTTATTTTTTTCTTTTAGTTCCCAGTCTAATCATTCCCAGATCTCTGCCGTATCTGAGTCTGGTTCCAATGCTTGCTCTTTCTCTTCAAAGTGTGTTTTTGGTTTTTAATATGCCTTTAATTTTTGTTACATGCTAGATATGATGTACTATAAAAAAGGAACTAAAATAGAAATACCTCATATTAGTATGAAATAATGTGAACTTTTAAGTAAATAACATGGAGTTTATGTTTATCTGGATAAGAGTTGGGCTGTGTTTACTGTTTGTTCTAGCTATAGGTGTCAGAAGCTAAAATTTGCCCTGGTGTCTTTGTTTTTGTCCCTCCTCTTGTTTTTGGGTTTCCTTAGATACCTCTTAAATATTGTTTTACAGGTATAGTTGTTTCAATTTTTCTCTATTACTACTCAGGAGCCTTGTTGATGTGGTACCTAGTTGTGAGTGGTAGGGGAATTTTTCTATAGTTGTATGATTAGTCAGTCTTTTAGTTAGCCTCTGCCCCTGAGCTATGATCTTCACAAGTGTTTCTCAGTTTTGTTTTGCCCTCACCCCCTTCAGTGAGACAAGTAGGCTAGAGGGGCGTGGAGTGGATATTTTCCTTCCCCTAGGTAGAAGGCTAGAGCAAGCAAGAATTAAGGTACTTCCCTTCTGCTGCAATATTTGGACTCTGCTAAAACTCTGGTCAGGTAGGCTCTAATAAAATTATTTTCCTTGAAAATAGGTTTCAATAAGAAAACAGAATTCTCTGATGGATTTTAAAAATAGCTACTTTCGGGGCCCCTGGGTGGCGCAGTCGGTTAAGCGTCCGACTTCAGCCAGGTCACGATCTCGCGGTCCATGAGTTCGAGCCCCGCGTCAGGCTCTGGGCTGATGGCTCAGAGCCTGGAGCCTGTTTCCGATTCTGTGTCTCCCTCTCTCTCTGCCCCTCCCCCGTTCATGCTCTGTCTCTCTCTGTCCCAAAAATAAGTAAACGTTGAAAAAAAATTAAAAAAAAAAAATAGCTACTTTCTCCCACTCCTGACAAAAGCAAGAAGGAATGTTGCTCCAGTCTTTATTGTTGAGAACCTAGTAGGGCTCCTGGAAGTAAAACTCATGAAAGTTCAGGAGCCTTCCTAAG
>NW_024415189.1:0-1081 GCF_014898765.1 Herpailurus yagouaroundi | reverse complement strand
TGGAAGTTCTAGCATCAGCAATCAGACAACAAAAGGAAATCAAAGGCATCAAAATTGGCAAAGATGAAGTCAAGCTTTCGCTTTTTGCAGATGACATGATATTATACATGGAAAATCCGATAGACTCCACCAAAAGTCTGCTAGAACTGATACATGAATTCAGCAAAGTTGCAGGATACAAAATCAATGTACAGAAATCAGTTGCATTCTTATACACTAATAATGAAGCAACAGAAAGACAAATAAAGAAACTGATCCCATTCACAATTGCACCAAGAAGCATAAAATACCTAGGAATAAATCTAACCAAAGATGTAAAGGATCTGTATGCTGAAAACTATAGAAAGCTTAGGAAGGCAATTGAAGAAGATTTAAAGAAATGGAAAGACATTCCCTGCTCATGGATTGGAAGAATAAATATTGTCAAAATGTCAATACTACCCAAAGCTATCTACACATTCAGTGCGATCCCGATCAAAATTGCACCAGCATTCTTCTCAAAACTAGAACAAGCAATCCTAAAATTCATATGGAACCACAAAAGGCCCCGAATAGCCAAAGTAATTTTGAAGAAGAAGACCAAAGGAGGAGGCATCACAATCCCAGACTTTAGCCTCTACTACAAAGCTGTCATCATCAAGACAGCATGGTATTGGCACAAAAAGAGACACATAGACCAATGGAATAGAATAGAAACCCCAGAACTAGACCCACAAACGTATGGCCAACTAATCTTTGACAAAGCAGGAAAGAACATCCAGTGGAAAAAAGACAGTCTCTTTAACAAATGGTGCTGGGAGAACTGGACAGCAACATGCAGAAGGTTGAAACTAGACCACTTTCTCACACCATTCACAAAAATAAACTCAAAATGTATAAAGGACCTGAATGTGAGACAGGAAACCATCAAAACCTTAGAGGAGAAAGCAGGAAAAGACCTCTCTGACCTCAGCTGTAGCAATCTCTTACTCGACACATCCCCAAAGGCAAGGGAATTAAAAGCAAAAGTGAATTACTGGGACCTTATGAAGATAAAAAGCTTCTGCACAGCAAAGGAAACAACCAACAAAACTAAAAGGCA
>NW_024415188.1:0-1958 GCF_014898765.1 Herpailurus yagouaroundi | reverse complement strand
CAATTTTGATTGGGATTGCATTGAATGTGTAGATAGCTTTGGGTAGTATTGACATTTTGACAATATTTATTCTTCTAATCCATGAGCAGGGAATGTCTTTCCATTTCTTTATATCTTCTTCCATTACCTTCATAAGCTTTCTATAGTTTTCAGCATACAGATCCTTTACATCTTTGGTTAGATTTATTCCTAGGTATTTTATGCTTCTTGGTGCAATTGTGAATGGGATCAGTTTCTTTATTTGTCTTTCTGTTGCTTCATTGTTAGTGTATAAAAATGCAACTGATTTCTGTACATTGATTTTGTATCCTGCAACTTGGGTGAATTCATGTATCAGTTCTAGCAGACTTTTGGTGGAGTCTATCGGATTTTCCATGTATAATATCCTGTCATCTGCAAAAAGCGAAAGCTTGACTTCATCTTTGCCAATTTGGATGCCTTTGATTTCCTTTTGTTGTCTGGTTGCTGATGCTAGAACTTCCAGCACTATGTGAAACAACAGTGGTGAGAGTGGGCATCCCTATCATGTTCCTGATCTCAGGGAAAAAGCTCTCAGTTTTTCCCCGTTGAGGATGATGTTAGCTGTGGGCTTTTCATAAATGGCTTTGATGATCTTTAACTATGTTCCTTCTATCCCAACTTTCTCAAGGGTTTTTATTAAGAAAGGGTGCTGGATTTTGTCAAAGGCCTTTTCTGCATCGATTGACAGGATCATATGGTTTTTCTCTTTTTTTTTGTTAATGTGATGTATCACGTTGATTGATTTGTGAATGTTGAACCAGCCCTGCATCCCAGGGATGAATCCCACTTGATCATGGTGAATAATTCTTTTTATATGCCGTTGAATTCGATTTGCTAGTATCTTATTGAGAATATTGGCATCCATATTCATCAGGGATATTGGCCTGTAGTTCTCTTTTTTTACTGGGTCTCTGTCTGCTTTAGGAATCAAAGTAATACTGGCTTCATAGAATGAGTCTGGAAGTTTTCCTTCCCTTTCTATTTCTTGGAATAGCTTGAGAAGGATAGGTATTATCTCTGCTTTAAACGTCTGGTAGAACTCCCCTGGGAAGCCATCTGGTCCTGGACTCTTATTTTTTGGGAGATTTTTGATAACCGATTCAATTTCTTCGCTGGTGATGGGTCTGTTCAAGCTTTCTATTTCCTCCTGATTGAGTTTGGGAAGAGTGTGGGTGTTCAGGAATTTGTCCATTTCTTCCAGGTTGTCCAATTTGTTGCCATATAATTTTTCATAGTATTCCCTGATAATTGTTTGTATCTCTGAGGGATTGGTTGTAATAATTCCATTTTCATTCATGATTTTATCTATTTGGGTCATCTCCCTTTTCTTTTTGAGAAGCCTGGCTAGAGGTTTGTCAATTTTGTTTATTTTTTCAAAAAACCAACTCTTGGTTTCGTTGATCTGCTCTACAGTTTTTTTAGATTCTATATTGTTTATTTCTGCTCTGATCTTTATTATTTCTCTTCTTCTGCTGGGTTTAGGCTGCCTTTGCTGTTCTGCTTCTATTTCCTTTAGGTGTGCTGTTAGATTTTGTATTTGGGATTTTTCTTGTTTCTTGAGATAGGCCTGGATTGCAATGTATTTTCCTCTCAGGACTGCCTTCGCTGTGTCCCAAAGCGTTTGGATTGTTGTATTTTCATTTTCGTTTGTTTCCATATATTTTTGAAAATCTTCTCTAATTGCCTGGTTGACCCACTCATTCGTTAGTAGGGTGTTCTTTAACCTCCATGCCTTTGGAGGTTTTCCAGACTTTTTTCTGTGGTTGATTTCAAGCTTCATAGCATTGTGGTCTGAAAGTATGCATGGTATGATTTCAATTCTTGTAAACTTATGAAGGGCTGTTTTGTGACCCAGTATATGATCTATCTTGGAGAATGTTCCATGTGCACTCGAGAAGAAAGTATATTCTGTTGCTTTGGGATGCAGAGTTCTAAAT
>NW_024415187.1:0-1773 GCF_014898765.1 Herpailurus yagouaroundi | reverse complement strand
TGAAAACAGTATAGCTGACAGCAGAGAATCTCTTGCTACAGAGATCAAGGGACTAAGGAACAGTCACGAGGAGCTGAAAAACGCTTTAAACGAAATGCATAACAAAATGGAAACCACCACGGCTCGGATTGAAGAGGCAGAGGAGAGAATAGGTGAACTAGAAGATAAAGTTATGGAAAAAGAGGAAGCTGAGAAAAAGAGAGATAAGAAAATCCAGGAGTATGAGGGGAAAATTAGAGAACTATGTGATACACTAAAAAGAAATAATATACGCATAATTGGTATCCCAGAGGAGGAGGAGAGAGGGAAAGGTGCTGAAGGGGTACTTGAAGAAATAATAGCTGAGAACTTCCCTGAAGTGGGGAAGGAAAAAGGCATTGAAATCCAAAAGACACAGAGAACTCCCTTCAGACGTAACTTGAATCGATCTTCTGCACGACATATCATAGTGAAACTGGCAAAATACAAGGATAAAGAGAAAATTCTGAAAGCAGCAAGGGGTAAACGTGCCCTCACATATAAAGGGAGACCTATAAGACTCGTGACTGATCTCTCTTTTGAAACTTGGCAGGCCAGAAAGAATTGGCACGAGATTTTCAGTGTGCTAGACAGAAAAAATATGCAGCCGAGAATCCTTTATCCAGCAAGTCTGTCATTTAGAATAGAAGGAGAGATAAAGGTCTTCCCAAACAAACAAAAACTGAAGGAATTTGTCACCACTAAACCAGCCCTACAAGAGATCCTAAGGGGGACCCTGTGAGACAAAGTATCAGAGACATCACTACAAGCATAAAACATACAGACATCACAATGACTCTAAACCCATATCTTTCTATAATAACACTGAGTGTAAATGGATTAAATGCGCCAACCAAAAGACATAGGGTATCAGAATGGATAAAAAAACAAGACCCATCTATTTTCTGTCTACAAGAGACTCATTTTAGACATGAGGACACCTTTAGATTGAGAGTGAGGGGATGGAGAACTATATATCATGCTACTGGAAGCCAAAAGAAAGCTGGAGTAGCCATACTTATATCAGACAAACTAGACTTTAAATGAAAGGCTGTAACAAGAGATGAAGAAGGACATTATATAATAGTGACAGGGTCTATCCATCAGGAAGAGCTAACAATTATAAATGTCTATGCGCCGAATACCGGAGCGCCCAAATATATAAAACAATTACTCGTAAACATAAGCAACCTTATTTGGAAGAATGTGGTAATTGCAGGGGACTTTAACACTCCACTTACAGAAATGGATAGATCATCTAGACACACGGTCAATAAAGAAACAAGGGCCCTGAATGAGACATTGGATCAGATGGACTTGACAGATATATTTAGAACTCTGCATCCCAAAGCAACAGAATAGACTTTCTTCTCAAGTGCACATGGAACATTCTCCAAGAGAGATCATATACTGGGTCACAAAACAGCCCTTCATAAGTTTACAAGAATTGAAATCATACCATGCATACTTTCAGACCACAATGCTATGAAGCTTGAAATCAACCACAGAAAAAAGTCTGGAAAACCTCCAAAAGCATGGAGGTTAAAGAACACCCTACTAACGAATGAGTGGGTCAACCAGGCAATTAGAGAAGAAATTAAAAAATATATGGAAACAAACGAAAATGAAAATACAACAATCCAAAGGATTTGGGATGCAGCGAAGGCAGTCCTGAGAGGAAAATACATTGCAATCCAGGCCTATCTCAAGAAACAAGAAAAATCCCAAATACAAAATCTAACAGCACACCTAAAG
>NW_024415186.1:0-1278 GCF_014898765.1 Herpailurus yagouaroundi | reverse complement strand
TTGTCATGTCTCCAAAGCAAGGGCAATAAAAACCAAAATGAACTATTGGGACCTCAAGATAAAAAGCATCTGCACAGGAGAGGACACAATCAACAAAACTGAAAGGCCACTGAATGAAATGGGAGAAGATATTTGCAGGTGACATATCAGATAAAGGGTTAGTATCCAAAATCTATAAACAATTATCACACTCAACACCCAAAAACCAAATAATCCAGTGAAGAAATGGGCAAAAGATGTGAAGAGACACTTTAACAAAGATGACATCCAGATTGGTCACACATGAAAAGATGCTCAATCTCACTTGTCATCACTGAAATACAAATCGAAACCACAATGAGATATCCCCTCACACCTATCAGAATGGCTAAAATTAACATCTCCGAAAAAGACAGATGTTGGCAAGGATGCAGAGAAAGGGAACGCTTTTGAAATGCTGGGTGGGAATGCAAAGTGATGTAGACACTCTGGAAATAGTATGGAGATTTGTCAGAAAAACTAAAAATAGAACTACACTAGACCCCAGCAATTGCACTACTACGTATTTATCCAAAGGATACACTAACGCTGAGTCAAAGTGGCACATGCACTGCAATGTTTATAGCAACATTATCAACAATAACTAAATTATGCAAAGAGCCCAAATGACCATTGACAGATGAATGGATAAAGAAGATGTGGTATATTCATACAATGGAATATTACTCGGCGGTCAAAAAGAATGAAATCTTGCTATTTGAAACAACATGGATGGAACCAGACTTGATTATGCTAAGCAAAATATGTCAGAGAAAGACACACATCATATGATTTCTCTCATCTGTGGAATTTAATACAACTGATGAACGTAGTGAAAGGAAAGCAAAAATAAGATACAAACAGAGAGGGAGTCAAATGATAAGAGACTGAAATACAGAGAAGAAACTCAGGGTTCCAGGAGGGTTACTGAATAGGGGTATGGGCTAAATGGGTGATGGGCATTACAGGCTCACTTGGCATGAGTATTGGGTATATTTTATACTTGATGGATCACTAAATTCTACTGCTGAAACTGTATTCCACTATAAAGTAACTAACTTGGGCTTAAATTAAAAAAAAAGAAATATTAAAAAGAAGTAAAGAAATGTACTACCAGTCAAAAGAAAAGAATATTTAAATCGGGCTCTTTGAGAGGAAATCTAGGACTAAAAGTGTTACAGACAAGAAAGGATCAGAGAAAACATCAAGAAACAATGGCAAAACAACTAGTAGAATGGCACTCAATATATACCTATTAAT
>NW_024415185.1:0-5786 GCF_014898765.1 Herpailurus yagouaroundi | reverse complement strand
AGCCCGATGTGGGGCTTGAACCCACATACCGTGAGATCATGACCTGCGCTGAAGTCGGACTCTTAACCAAATGAGCCACCCAAGCGCCCCTGCATTCTCTTCTTTTAATTCCCACTCCCCATCCTCCACTCCTGACCCAGGCATAATTCAAAGAGTAGATCTTGGGGCGCCTGGGTGGCGCAGTCAGTTAAGCGTCCGACTTCAGCCAGGTCACGATCTCGCGGTCTGTGAGTTCGAGCCCCGCGTCAGGCATCTGGGCTGATGGCTCAGAGCCTGGAGCCTGTTTCCGATTCTGTGTCTCCCTCTCTCTCTGCCCCTCCCCCGTTCATGCTCTGTCTCTCTCTGTCCCAAAAATAAAAAAACGTTGAAAAAAAAAAATTAAAAAAAAAAAAAAAAAAGAGTAGATCTTCCAGAGGTTGGAAGGTGGCAGCGGAGTAGGAGGACCCTAGGCTCACCTTATCCCATGACTATAACTAGATAACTATCAAATCATCTTAAATACCCCAGAAATTGACCTGAAGATGGAAAGAACAAACTCTACAACTAAACTTAGAGAAACAGCGGCCACTTCAGTGGAGAGGGAGCTGCAGTTGCCGTAGAAGGGCAAGAGACAGACTACCTCACAGGGCAGCTCAGGGGAAAAGGAATCACCAAAGCAGTTGGCTTGGAAAGTGAGAGGGAATGAATTTCATAAATTCTTGCAACCAGTAGGGCTTAAAGCCTAGAGTTTTAAAGGTCAGCAGGCTTGGCTCTGGGAGAACTTGGAGGGCACTGGCACTGCTCTCAGAAAAAAGGCAGGGAAAACAGCTTAGGAACATACAGCCTGGAAACAATGATCTGAAGGGTGCCTAAGCACATAGTGGGGAGGTTATTTACTTATTTCAGAGCATAGCCCAGAGAGACAGTGTTCACAGAGAGATCCCTCTGGGAACAAAAGAAAATGCGGGTGCCATTTCCCTCCCCTGTCCCTCAGCATAAGCACAGAGCCACCTACGGGAAGCACCAACATTTGCTACCTAACTTGCTTATATCAAGCCCTGCCCACCCCCCCCTACACACACACAATGGTGGAATCACCCTTCCCACTCACCTTGCCTCAGTCTCAGAGCTCAGATCCCCTTTCCCAGAAGACTAGCCCAAACACCTGCTCACACCACGTCTCCTCACTTGGGAGTTTTGCAGAGCCTTGGTTCTGGTGACGTTGGAAGTAGGTCTCATTTCATACACAGACCACAACACATCTAGCTAAAATATGTCCCCTTCAGGAAAGGGATGAAATGCTACTCACAAAAGGCAAAGAGAGCCTTTGCAGATAACTTGCCAGAAAGATTAGGCCAGGACAAAACAGCAGATTGCACGCAGTACACACTGGAGACACTCCCAGAAGCGTCAGGCTGGGGGAACAGGGATCACTACAAGGCAAGGAAGTACAGGACCACTTTTTCATAAGGGCATTACCCTCAAGAACAGGAGACATAGCTGACTTTCCAAACACAGAGAAAGAGGTACAGACACTTAGTCAAAATGAGGAGACAAAGAAATGTATCCCAAATGAAGTAAAAGGACAAAGCCACACCCAAATACCTAAGTGAAACAGATATAAGTAACATAACTCATAGAGAATTTAAAATAATGGTAATAAGGATACTCAGTGGAAGACATGAATGAGACCCTTCACACAAAGATAAGAAATAACATAGCAGAGAAAAAGGGTATGATACACAAAATGAGAAACATGCTTCATGAACAGCAGGCTAGAAGCAAAGAAATGAATTAATGACCTAGAAGACAGTGATGGAAAGTAATCAAAATGAACAAGAGGAAAAAAAAGAATTCTGCAAAACAAGAATAGACGTAGGGAAGTCAGTGACTCCATCAAACATAGTAACATTTGTATTATAGGAGTCCCAGAAGAAGAAAGAGAAAGGGGGCAGAAACTTTATTTCAAGAGATAATAGCTGAAAACTTTCCTAAAGTGGGGAAGGAAACAGATATCCAGATCTAAGAGTCAAAGAGTACTCTCATCAAAATCAACAAAAGCAGACTGACACCAAGATATGTTGTAATGAAATAGCAAAATGTACTGATAAAGAAAAAAAAATTAAAAGCAGTAAGACAAAAGAAGATAATAACTTCCAAGGGAAAATCCATAAGGCTAGCAGATTATTTTTAACAGAACCTTTCCAAGCCAGAGGGGAGTGGCATGATATATTCAAAGTGATGAATGGGAAAAACCGCAGCCAAAATACTCTATCCAGCAAAGCTATCATTCAGAACAGAAAGAGAGATAAAGAGTTTCCCCGACAAATAAAACCTAAAGTAGTTCATGGCCACTAAACCAGTCCTTCAAGAAATATTAAGGGGACATTTTGGAAAGGAGAGACCAGAAGTGACAATATAAAGGTAGGAAACCCAAAAGCAGTACAAATGAGTATTTCTATAAAAAATCAGTCAAGGAACTCGCAAAATAATAAAATATAAAATATAACAACAGTGGGGAGGAGAAGAGTAAAGAGTAAAACTTTCACTATTGGCAGATTACATGATACTGAATATAGAAATTTTGAGACTCCACCAAAAAACCCCTAGAATTGATAAAAGAATTAAGTAAAACCACAGGATAAAAAAAAAAAAATCAATGTACAGAAATCTACTGCATTTCTACACACCAATAACGAAGCAGCAGAAACAGAAATTAGGAAAACAATTATCTTTTACAATTGTACCAAAAGTAATGAGATATTTGGGAATAAACCGAACCAAAGAAGTGAAAGATCTGTACTCTGAAAGCTCTAAGACACTGATGAAAGAAAGTGAAAATGACACAAAAACATGGAAAGACAAGCCATGCTCATGGACTGGAATAGCAAATACTGTTAAAATATCTTTACTGCAATCTACACATTTAATACAATCCCTATCTAAATACCATCAGCATTTCTCATAGAACTAGAACAATCCTAAAATTTGTATGGAACCACAAAAGTCCCTGAATAGCCAAAGCTATCTTGAAAAAGCAAAGCAAAGCTGACAGCATTACATTTTCACACTTCAAGTTATATTACAGAGCTGTAATAATCAAAACAGTATGGTACTCACATAAAAATAGACACATAGATCAATGGAACAGAATAGGAAGCCCAGGAAAAAAAAAAAAACAAAAACCTACAATTACATGGTCAGTTAATTTTTGATAAAGCAGGAAAGAATATCCAAAGGGAAAAAGAAAATCTCTTCAACAAATTGTGCTGGGGAAAATCGGACAGCAACATGCAAAAAATGAAACTAGACCATTTCCTTACACCAAACACACACACACAAAAAAAATCAAAGTGGAGTAAAAACCTAAATGTAAGACCTGAAACCATAAAAATCCTAGAAGAGAACATAGGCAATAACCTCTTTGACATCAGTTGTAGCAACTTCTTTCTAGATGTCTCCTGAGGCAAGGGGAACAAAAGTAAAAATAACTACTAGGACCAAATCAAAATGAAAAGTTTCTCAATTAAGCATCCGACTCTTGATTTTGGTTCAAGTCATGATCTCAGGGTTGTGAGACCAAGCCCTACATCAGGCTCAGCGCTGGGCATGAAGCCTGTTTAGGATTCTCTTTTCCCCTCTCTCTGCCCTTCCCCCACTTGCATGCACACTCACACGTGCACTCTCTCAAAATAAATAATAACAAAATGAAAAGTTTCTATATGATGAAGGAAATAATAAAATTAAAAGGCAAACTATGGAATGGGAATAGATATTTGCAATAACATATCCAATAAAGGGTTAGTATCTAAAATATATGAAGAACTTATAAAACTCAACACCCAAAGAACATATAATCCAATTAAAAATGGGCAGGGGTGCCTGGGTGACTCGGTTAAGCGTCTGACTTTGGCCTAGGTCATGATCTTACCATTCCTGAGTTTGAGCCCTGTGTCGGGCTCTGTGTGGACAGCTCAGAGCCTGTTTCAGATTCTGTATCTCCCTCTCTCTCTGCCCCTCCCCTGCTCATGCCCTGTCTCTCTCAAAAATAAATTAAACAATGGAAAAAAAAAAAAAAAGGGCAGAAGACTTGAAGAGACACAGCTCCAAAAAAGACATACAGATGGCCAACAGACACATGAAAAGATGTTTACCTCATCACTTAACCATCACGGAAATGCAAATCAAAACTACAATATCACCTCACACCCAACAGAATGGCAAAAATCAACAACAAAAGAAACAACGTGTTGGTAAGGATATGGAGAAAAAGGAACTCTTGTGCACTGCTGTTGGGAATGCAAGCTGGTGCAGCCTCTGTGGAAAATAGTATGGAGGTTCCTCAAAATGTTAAAAAAAAAAAAAAAAAAAGATCTACCTTATGATCCAGCAATCACACTACCGGGTATTTACCCAAAGAATACAAACTATGAAGTCAAAAGCATAATTGGGCCCCCATGTTTATAGAAGCATTATTTACAAGAGCCAAGATATGGAAGCAGCCAAAGTGTCCATCAATGGATGGATGAATGGATAAAGAAGATGTGGTATATACACATATACAATGGAATATTATTCAACCATAAAAAAAAATGAAATCTTGCCATTTGCAACAACATGGATGGAGCTAGAGAGTATGCTACATGAAATAAGCCAGTCAGAGAAAGACAAATCCCATATGATTTCACTCATATGTGGAATTTAAGAAACAAAACAAATGAACAAAGAAAAAAGAGAGACAAAGCAAGAAACAGACTCTTAATTACAAAGAAAAAATTCATGGTTACCAGAGGGGAGGGGTGGATGAATGGTTTATTAAATAAGTGATGAGGATTAAGGGGTGTACTTGTTCTGATGAGCACAGGGTGATGTACGGAAGTGCTGAATCACTATATTGTACACCTGAAGCTAGTACTACACTCTATGTTAACTAACTGGAATTAAAATAAAAACTGGAAAAAATAAAACAAAAAAACAATGGAATATCTCTTCCAGATAGTGTTCCTTGGCCTCCCCTATTTGGTTATATATAGGCCACCCTCTTCAGAAGATCTAAGACATTCTATGTGTACATCTTTCATAACACTTGGCATGTTTTCTTTCAGACTCTGGTTCTGTAGGAGCAGGATTTATACGATTCTTTGCATTTCAAAACAGCACTTTGACCACTGCCTTAGCCAGAGAACCATAAAACTCTCAAGATCTGAAATAAGTTAAATTCAAAGTTTGGACATAGTGAAAAAGTAGAGTTTTGTACAGTAATTACTTTAAGAAAAAATAATTAAGGACATATAATGATTTGAATGTCACAGCTCTAAAACATGTATTGTTCTTCTTAAACTAAGGAAGCAGATACTCCTCTTTAACTTCAAATCCCAAGTCAATTCAAAAGCACATAGAGACAGCAGCCTTTGCAATGTCACAATATTTTTTAAAGCACATTTACTAAATTACTCTTAAATATTTGGTTTTACACTTGAACATTTCTTTTTTTATCTCAATTATTTACCAAAGTATTTTTGACAGATTATTCAACCCTATAAACTACCATTAGAAGTGTAGATTTTTTTTTTTAATGTTCACTTAATTTTGAGAGAGAGACAGAGAACATGAGCAGGGAAGGGGCAGGGAGAGAGAAGGGAACAGAGGATCCGAAGCAGGCTCTGTGCTGAAAGCAGAGAGCCCAAAGTGGGGCTCAAACTCACGAACCAGGAGATCATGACCTGAGCTGAAGTCAAGTTTAACTGACTTAGTCACCCAGACGCCCTTAGAAGTATAGCTTTAACATGGTAAGAGTTGATGCCAAT
>NW_024415184.1:0-1256 GCF_014898765.1 Herpailurus yagouaroundi | reverse complement strand
GGACCCGGGGCCACCTCTCGCCCCAGGCGATGCCCGCAGGACCCGGGGCCACCTCCCCCCTCAGGCGATCCCCGCGGGACCCGGGGCCACCTCTCCCTCCAGGCGATGCCCGCAGGACCCGGGGCCACCTCTCCCCCCAGGCGATGCCCGCAGGACCCGGGGCCACCTCTCGCCCCAGGCGATGCCCGCAGGACCCGGGGCCACCTTCCCTCCCAGGCAATCCCCGCAGGACCCAGGGCCACCTCTCCCCCCAGGCGATGCCCGCAGGACCCGGGGCCACCTCTCTCCCCAGACCTGCCCTGTCCTTACGGGCATCTGTGCACAGCTGGGACAGGGTAGCAGCTGGGGGCACATGGACAAGGCGGGTGGCAGAAAGGCTGGAGGTGTGGAGCCATGTGCTGTTAGCCTGAGACGCCAGAGGAGGACCCCGTGAGGAAGAGCCCAGGCCAGGCCCCAGGTTCCGGGCTGCGTCCCCTCTCTGGGCCTCCACGTGCCATCTGCCCACGTGGGCAGCGCTGTCCTATAGACTCTCTCGCGGTAACAGCTGTGTTCTGTGTCTGCATTGTCCAATACGGGGCCACCAGCCACACCGCGGACTGACTGCTTCCGGTCACTTGACCTTAATCACTTTAAGCAGGAACGGCTCCTGGTGGCTCGTGGGTCCACCCTGGAAAGAGCTGTGTGGCTGCTCCATGAGGTCATGCGGTGAGATGCCGGGCACAGAGCAGGGCCCCGAGGTGGAGCTGGTGGCAATCCTTCCTGTTTCTGCTGTCACCTGCCCCCAGAAGCAGGCCGGCTGTGGTGCGGAGGGTCCGACGGAAGGCCACGGGGCCAGGAGGGCTCACCATCCCACTGACCGATCGGCGGCCAGGGGTGGGGGTGTGACTTGCTCTTCCCCTATCGTGAGCCCCCCGCCCCGGCCTGGCCGTCTGGAGCCTTGAACCACCGAGGTGTTTGGGGGCGGAGGACCAACCTCACAATTATTCCAGAACAAAACTGCCAATGCCAACATGTCTGATGTAAACTCTCTGTCCGGTCAACCCCCAGCCAAACCCCACAGGCGCCTGGAGACCCACCCTGCCTGCCTGGCCTCTGCAGATGGGGCCCCGGTGGTCGTCAGGTCGTCAGCCACGGCTCGAGGCGGGGAAGGAGCCCCGGGTGCCGTGTGCAGGTGCGCTGCTCTGCCTGGGGAGGGCCCAGCCTCCCCCCAGCAAAGCCCAGGGCTCCACGTTCCAGGAGAACAGACCCACAGCCAC
>NW_024415183.1:0-4884 GCF_014898765.1 Herpailurus yagouaroundi | reverse complement strand
GAAAAACGTCTTTCAAACAACATCATGTTTTCACTGTTAGACGTGTTGAAAACCTATGCCCTTCTTAGGCAGATTCTCATGTACTCAACCCTTTGAAAGAACACTGTGGACAAATTATCTTTCACGTTAACATCTGAGTTCCCAAAGGAAAAAAAATGGTTTCAGCTCTTTTTACGACTACCAGGAAGGAAGCCAGGACTTTAACTCTGTGAAACGGCACTGTGGGAAAAACTTTCACCTAAAATCTGGTTTCAGTAAGTTACAATTAACCTAAAGTGTTATTTCAGGAAGTTACAATTGTTTGAATACGCCTGCGGGGCCTAGGTGAATAAGGTCATATACCTGTGAACCGACACTGTGGGGAAACTTTCCAATAACACCTCGGCTTACTAAGTTACAAGTGTTCGAAACATTTTGAGACTTTTGTCGAAACTGTGTCAGAACTCAGCTCTATCAGTCTGCATTTTCCGATAAAATTCTTGCAGGTAACATCTTTTATCACTAAATTAGAAGTGTTTGAAAACCTTGGCTGGGGATCGATGGGCAAAAGGACATGTACTCGACACTGTGAGAGAATACTGTGGACAAACGATCTTCAATCTAACATCTTGTTTCTCTCAGTTTAGAAAAAAAAGTGTTGGAAAAGCCACGAGGGGGTCTATGAGTGAAGAGCCTTATACTCAATTCTGTGAAAAAAGACCATCGAGACAGCATTTTTCAACGAAATTCTGGTTTCATTGAGAAAGTTTTCCCAAACCTTTGAGTGTTCTCTGCGTTCGGATAGTGCCATGTTCTGAAAACAGTGGAAAAAGGACTGGAGAGTGCTGGACTTTGTCTTTTCTTCCTTTTCCCACCTTTGAATGGAGCGAGCAAAGTGCCATGTCCGTCAGTGGCCCCCTTTTTTGTTCCAGATAATGGAGAAGGGCATTTAAGCACTCTTGCCATAAAGGGCTCTTTCTGAGCTAAGATTCAGGAGCCTCCTGCTCTTGTGTGAACTTTGGGCTTTTCGAAATGAAGCCCCCCGCCCCCAGGCAGAGCAATGAGGAAATTTTGCTCTTTCCCCTCCCTTGCTACCAGTAGCCAATCACGAAGCTCAGGGATACGAGGGGTGTTCTCCTTAGGGATAGCTGATGCTCATGGCTGTCACTGAGCAGGGGACCAGGTGGGTAGCCAAGGCCCACCCCTTCGTGCCTGCGGAGTTTATAAGGGTGAAAAAAGAATGAGTCAGAAAGACAAGGGAAAGTGAATGGCTGCAGCCAGGAGCAAATGTGCAACATTTCCAGCAAATGGAAATGTGATCAACGTGGACCGGACATGTTAAAATTCCTTCCCGCTGGGGCGACCATGAAGTCCAGCGCCTGCCTAATTCCTCTGGCCCATCCTCCACACAAACAGATCTCGGCTGGACCACTTACCTTGCCCTGACGCTCTGGATGTGCATGTAGTTCCGCAACAAATATGCCGGCCCTTTTTACTTCAACCTCTAACATAAGACACACAGGTTGGTCCACACTGGACTTTTGCAAGACCGATCTATTACTGTGCAAGACTGAAACTTATGGGGCCGAAGGCATACCTTGATATATAAAAAGCAATAGTATGAGATTTGATAAGCCTAGGGCAAGAGTTATTCATTAAGGATGAGAAATGGATAATATTTAGAACAAACTGACTAGCACAGTATATTTGCAAGCTGGCTTGTTCACAAATCAGATCTTTTGTGGGATTTGGCTACACGTCGCTCGTAGCCCTGTGAACAAGGAGTATCTCAAACTTTTGAGTACCTTAAAATTTGCCCCTTGTAGCCCTGTGAGCAAGAAGCCCACAGTATCCCTTTAAGAAATAGTGGGAAGTTTGGCTTCTGTTGGCCTTCTTCACATCGTGTCCGGAGATAGGGGCAGCAGTTATTCTGAGTCATGAGGACTATGGCTTCCCTTTCGTTTGAATGAGGCTATGGTGTCCCATGTATTCAAAAGGCTTTTTGTGTGCTTCTCCGTGCCTGAAGCAAGCTGCCCATTCACAATCTGTCTTTTCTTCGAAATAAGGGTAACACAATTAGGGTTCGGGGTTCATGTGGCTAACCATTCCTATGATACAGAGACTTGCTATGCACCGTGGGCTCAGGGACATGCGTGCTAGCTGTTCTGTCAGGTAGCCGACTCTGAGAGCTCTGTCTGCATTGACTCAGGAAGGGCCTGTAAACTCAAGCCCCATCTTGGGACGTTGGTACGGAATAGCCCCTTGGTCTTGGTGTGTGAGGTGAGAACAAGTTAGAAAGCAGCAGTGGGATCAGAATCCCTACGAGGTCAATCGTGGTCCTCCATTAACAAAGGGCATTGGTGGAAATCTAGGAAATAGATACCGGCCTTCTTTATCTCGCCTCGATCTGCCCCTAATAGGTGGATTAACCTCCCCACAAGACTTTTCCCTGGGCACCTTCAAATACTCTAGGGTTTTGGTGGGCCACACATTTCTGGTAGCACATTGAGAGGGGCCCACGCAAAACATACATCACCATAATGTGGATACTGGCAGCCTCCATCTTGAAAGAAGACATTATGTCTCGCAGACGCTGGGTGAAAATAAACTTATTTTTTTTTTTGAATTTTTTTTCAACGTTTATTTATTTTTGCGACAGAGAGAGACAGAGCATGAACGGGAGAGGGCCAGAGAGAGAGGGAGACACAGAATCGGAAACAGGCTCCAGGCTCTGAGCCATCAGCCCAGAGCCTGACGCGGGGCTCGAACTCATGGACGGCGTGATCGTGACCTGGCTGAAGTCGGACGCTTAACCGACTGCGCCACCCAGGAGCCCCAAACCTTATTTTCTTCTCAGAGAGCCAAGTTGTGTCCTTGGAGACACAGAGTGCTTGTGTTCTTCATCTTCATCGGAGCTGACAGTTGGAGAACGTTGAGATTGAAATGAGTCAGTCTCCCATCAACCTGGTTTTATCAGGAATGAGATGCCTGACAGCTTAGGCAAAGGGAGTTCCCTGAATGACTACACAAAGGAACCTTGCCATCAAGACGCTTGCATTCTTTCTCCAGGAGCTAGAGATTGCTAGCTTTATCTGTCCCTTCCAGGATCTCTGTCCGATGGAGGCAGCAGTGTTTTAGATGTAGCTACTGGGTGCTGCTGACTCTTGGTCAGGTGTCTGGAATAAGGACTATTTTCCCTATTCTAGAATAGGGAATATTCCCTATTCACACTGACCCACCCCTGGTTCATAACGCCAGTGTGTAAACCGTCTGCTGCTCAAAATGAAACCCACTCAATCAAGCCGGTGAACGAAGCCAGACAGCTCCACTTAACCTTCTCTACCAGAGCAGGCCAAGCACCATCCAGTCAGAGGCCATTGTTCCTTTGGTATAGCAGAGCCGAAAAACCCTCACTGAGCACAGGGCCAGAGTGGGAGTGTGTGGTTTACCCCAGGGTGCCAGCTGAGTGAGAGATATTTCCATGACCCCCATGTGCGAGTAAAAATTTACTTCGAAGGACAGCCATGGGAAGAAAATGACTAGGGGGCGCCACAAATCCCGACAATCCATATCGGAACTGGATCATTCTGGAAAGGTGAGGTCTTCGTCATCTTCATTTCTTCTCAGCCCACTGATAGGCACTGCAAACTCTGCTCCAGCATACCTACCAACTTTCTCCACTGGGCATCTTCCAATGGCCCAGACCACATGATGTCCGTTTACCTCTGAAACCAGATGAAGGGGTGGTCATTTGAGGAAACCCATTGCACATTCACAGGGACTTCACCACGCTCTCCACTTGAAAGCAGAGGTTGTTCCTCCTCCGAGAGACCCACTTGGAATGAAGCCCAGGGAAAAACTCTTTTGGAAGCATAGCCTTCCAAAAGAGTATTTCTTTTGGAAGTTGGTTCAAAATGATAGTTCTTGTGCTAGAGGTCTTCATCGATGGAAAGGGGAGAATGTTGTGAGTGAAAGGACTAGCACAGGGTTTCAGCAAGTTGACTGTCTCAAGAATTAGAAACAACCATGGGCTTTGGAAAGGGACCTCTGTCTGGACCACACCCGAAGCACTGCCGTCATGAGGCCTCCATTATTCTTTCAAGTAGAAAGGGGAAAGTCTTGGTTTAGGATGTTTTTCATGCCATCCTATCGGCAGATAGGGGCAGCAGAGACATAGCAAAGTGTATATGGAGCACTGAGGTGCTGTGTTTGCTAGGTGTGTGGTTTATGGAAAGGGCATGTATAGGTGGTTTATCAACAGTACGTCTCTGGTGCATGTGCGGTTGTGCATTTCTGTGCATGGTATATGTGAAAAAGTGGGTGGAATAAGTGTGCTGTATAGGTGGTGTGGGTTTTGTGTGGTGTCTGGACTATGTGACGGATATTTTGTGTTTGTGATGCGCTTTGCGTATGTTCCAAGTAAATTTTTCATGTCGTTTGTACATGGGTTGTGTGTCCAATGCGATTTTGAAGCAGTGTAAAAGTGTTTTACATGGGAGATTTGAATGCGTGTGGTACTTGCAGTATGTTGTCGTAGGTTTTGTCTCTGTGTGGTGTGTTTGGTGTTTGTTTCTTAGGCACTGTGGGAAGTGGAAGTGCTGTGTTTGTGGTGTGCAAGAGGTAGGTGTGCGGAGTGTGGTGTGTACACCTTGGTGAGATGGTTATAGTGTTGGTTACAGAGTTGGTTATAGTTAGTGTTGGTTATAGAGTTGGTTGATGTGAAACAAGATTTGTTGTGCTGGTTGAGAAACAGGTTCTCCACCTTGTTGTTTCCCAGGACTGAGAGTATGGAACTTTCCTTAGAATTACTCGAATAAGGTTTCAAACTTGGATAACGTAGTGAAAGAAGTTGCTGGGCGAAAGATCGTTTCTCCGTGGTTTATTTTCAAGGCGTTGTGTTTATGG
>NW_024415182.1:0-3247 GCF_014898765.1 Herpailurus yagouaroundi | reverse complement strand
AGTGCAGACTGACTCAGCATGGAAGCAGGAAGCTCCCCATGTCTGTTTCCAGGCCCGGCTGCAGCTGCCAGAGAGAATTCCGTAGGCCTACTCGACCAGGGGTGGATCGACGTGTGTGGCCTTGGCAGCCAAAGACGGATACTGACCCGCAATGTCTCTTCTGCCCTCAACTCGGCCCTTCAGGGAGACCACTGCCCTGCTGTGGTTGTAGGGCTTGGAGCCTCCTGGACCTAACCCAAACCCTAACACTTCAGGGAATTGGGATCCTCCACCGAATCCTAAGGCTGCGTCGATCCCTATCCCTGCAATTGAGCCACCATCTGGTATTGGCCGTCACTTCAGCCCTCGAGGGAGATCACGAGAACGCAGTCGCTTCGGCCCTGGCGGTGTCCATGTACTGAAACAAACCTAGCTAATGCTCAATTCCCAATGGGACCCAATTCCAACGTCTGACAACACCCCGCGTCTGCGGTCCAGACGCGGTGCAGGCTCACGTGTCATGGAACCTGGAAGCTCACCATGTCGTTTCCCAGTCCTGCGTGCAGCTCCCCAAGAGGATTCCGGAGGCTCCTCGATCAGGGGCCGATCGACGTGTGTGGCCTTGGCAGCCAAAGACGGTTCCTGACCAGCAACGTCCGTTGTGCCCTCAACTCAGCCCTTCGCGGAGACCACTGCCCTGCTGTGGGTTCGGCGCCTGGAGCCTCCTGGGTGCTAACCCTAACCCTAACCCTACCCCGAACCGGGAACCTCCACCGAAACCTAAGCCTGACTCAATCCCTAACCCTGCAATTGAGCTGCCTTCTGGCATGGGCCCTCAGGTCAGCCCGCGAGGGAGATCACGAAAATGGAGTCGATTCGGCCCTGGCGACGTCCCTGGACTGAACCGTATACTTAAGTAAGGCTCTCTCCCCATGGGGACCCAATTTCAACGTCTGACAACATCCTGCGCCTGGAGTCCAAAAGAGGTGCAGGCTGACTAGGCATGGAACCTGGAACCTCACCATGTCATTTCCAAGGCCCGGCTGTAGCTGCGCGAGAGTATTATGGAGGCCTCCTCCACCAGGGTCCGATGACGTGTGTGTACTTGGCAGCTAAAGAGGGATCCTGACCGGCACCGTCCCATGTGCCCCCAACTCAGCCCCTCGGGGAAATTACTACCCTGCTGTGGTTTCGGCGCCTGGAGCCTCCTGGGATCTAACCCTAACCCTAAACCTACCCCGAACCGACCCTCCAACGAAACCTAAGCCTGCCTCGATACTTTACCCTGCAATTGAGCCACCTTCCGGCATGGGCCGTCACTTCAGCCCTCGAGGGAAGTCACGAGATCGGAGTCGCTTCTACCCTGGCGATGTCTCTGGACCGTACCCTATCCCTAGCTAAGGCTCTCTCCCCATGGGGACCCAATTCCAACGTCTGAGAACCCCACGCTCCTGGGGCCCATGTGCAGTGCAAGCGGACTCGGCATGGAACCTGGAAGCTCACCATGTCGTTTCCCAGGCCCGGCTGCAGCTGCCTGAAAGGTTTCCGGAGGCCTCCTCGACCAGTGGTGGATCAACATGAGTGGCCTTGGCAGCCAAAGAAGGATCCTGACCGGCACCGTCCCTTGTGCCCTCAACTCAGCCCTTCGCGGAGACCACTGCCTTGTTGTGGTTTTGCCCCTCGAGCCTCCTGGGACCTAACCCTAACCCTAACCCTACACGGAACCGGAACCCTCCCCCGAAACCTAAACCTGTCTCGATCCCTATCCCTGCAATTGAGTCGCCTTCTGGCCTGGGCCCTGACTTCAGCCCTCGAGGGAGATCACGAGAGTGGAGTCGCTACGGGCCTGGCGACGTCCCTGGACCGAACCCTAACCCTAGCTAAAGCTCCGTCCCCATGTGGATCCAATTCCAACGTCTGACAACACCACGCGCCTGGGGTCCAGAAGCGGTGCAGGCTGACTCGGCATGGAACCTGGAAGCTCACCATGTCGTTTCCCAGGCCCGCCTGCAGCTGCCCAAGAGGTTCCCGGAGGCCTCCTTGACCAGGGGCCCAATCACGTGTGTGGCCTTGGCAGACGTTGGAATTGCCTGACCGGCACCCTCCCTTGTGTCCTCAACCTAGCCCTTCAGGGAGACCACTGTCTTTCTGTGGTTTCGTCCTCTGGAGCTCCTGGGATCTAAACTTCACCCTAAACCTACCCTGTGTCAGAACCCTCCACCGAAATCTCAGCCATCCTCAAAACCAAACCTATACTTGAGCAGCCCCGTCGTATGGGCCCTCATTTCAGGGCTTGAGAGAGATTACGGGATCAGTGTGGCTTTGGCCCTGGCGGCGTCGCTGGACCAAACCCTAATCCTAGCTAAGGCTCTCTCCCCGTGGGGACCCAGTCCCTACGTCTGACAACACCATACGCCTTGGGTCCTGAAGGGTTGCATGATCACTTGGTATGGTATCTGGGAGCTCACCATATCGTTTCCCATGCCTGTTGCAGCTGCCAGAGAGGATTCCCGAGTCTTCCCCTACCAGGCTCTCATAGAGTTTGTGGCCTTGGAAGAACAGAGTCTGACCGTGCCCGGCACTCTCCATTGTGCCCTGAACTCAGTCCTTCGGGGAGACCGCTGAAGTGTTCTGGCTTCAGCACCTGGGGCCTCCTGGGACGTAACCCCAACCCTACCCTTAACTGGACCCTCCTCCGAATCCCAAGCCGGCCTTGAAACCTATCCCTTCATTTTAACCTCACCTTCACATGAGCCCTCACTTCATCTCTCGAGGGAGATCTCGAGACTGGAGTCACTTCGATCCAGGCTACGTTCCTGGTCCAAACACTAATCGTAGCTAAGTCTCTCTCCCCTTGTGGACCCAATCCCAAGGTCTGGCAACACCACGCGCCTGGGGTTCCAGAAGCGGGGCAGTGTCCCTCGGCATGTTGCCTGGAACCTCACAATGTCTTTCTGCAGGCCCGGCTGCAGTTGTCTGAGAGAATTCCTGAGGCCTACCCGACCAGTGGCCCATAGTTTACCATGGCCAGAAAGCCAAAGACTAAACCTTACCGGCCCTTTCCCCTGTGCCCTCGAATTAGCCCATTCGGGTGACCACTGCCTTGCTGTGGGTTCAGTACCTGGAGCCTCTTGGGTCCTAACCCAAACCCTACCCCTAACCGGAAACCTCAACCGAATCCTAACCCTATCTTGAAACCTAATCAAACACTTGACCCCCGCTGTCTCCTGGTCCCTTACTTCATTCCTCTAGGGAGATCACGAGACTG
>NW_024415181.1:0-1434 GCF_014898765.1 Herpailurus yagouaroundi | reverse complement strand
TATTTAGAACTCTGCATCCCAAAGCAACAGAATATACTTTCTTCTCGAGTGCACATGGAACATTCTCCAAGATAGATCATAGACTGGGTCACAAAACAGCCCTTCATAAGTTTACAAGAATTGAAATCATACCATGCATACTTTCAGACCACAATGCTATGAAGCTTGAAATCAACCACAGAAAAAAGTCTGGAAAACCTCCAAAAGCATGGAGGTTAAAGAACACCCTACTAACGAATGAGTGGGTCAACCAGGCAATTCGAGAAGAAATTAAAAAATATATGGAAACAAACGAAAATGAAAATACAACAATCCAAACGCTTTGGGACGCAGCGAAGGCAGTCCTGAGAGGAAAAGACATTGCAATCCAGGCCTATCTCAAGAAACAAGAAAAATCCCAAATACAAAATCTAACAGCACACCTAAAGGAAATAGAAGCAGAACAGCAAAGGCAGCCTAAACCCAGCAGAAGAAGAGAAATAATAAAGATCAGAGCAGAAAGAAACAATATAGAATCTAAAAAAACTGTAGAGCAGATCATCGAAACCAAGAGTTGGTTTTTTGAAAAAATTAACAAAATTGACAAACCTCTAGCCAGGCTTCTCAAAAAGAAAAGGGAGATGACCCAAATAGATAAAATCATGAATGAAAATGAAATTATTACAACCAATCCCTCATAGATACAAGCAATTATCAGGGAATACTATGAAAAATTATATGCCAACAAATTGGACAACTTGGAAGAAATGGACAAATTCCTGAACACCCACACTCTTCCAAAACTCAATCAGGAGGAAATAGAAAGCTTGAACAGACCCATAACCAGCGAAGAAATTGAATCGGTTATCAAAAATCTCCCAACAAATAAGAGTCCAGGACCAGATGGCTTCCCAGGGGAGTTCTACCAGACGTTTCAAGCAGAGATAATACCTATCCTTCTCAAGCTATTCCAAGAAATCGAAAGGGAAGGAAAACTTCCAGACTCATTCTATGAAGCCAGTATTACTTTGATTCCTAAACCAGACAGAGACCCAGTAAAAAAAGAGAACTACAGGCCAATATCCCTGATGAATATGGATGCCAAAATTCTCAATAAGATACTAGCAAATCGAATTCAATGGCATATAAAAAGAATTATTCACCATGATCAAGTGGGATTTATTCCTGGGATGCAGGGCTGGTTCAACATTCGCAAATCAATCAACGTGATCCATCACATTAACAAAAAAAAAAGAGAAAAACCATATGATCCTGTCAATCGATGCAGAAAAGGCCTTTGACAAAATCCAGCACCCTTTCTTAATAAAAACCCTTGAGAAAGTCGGGATAGAAGGAACATACTTAAAGATCATAAAAGCCATTTATGAAAAGCGCACAGCTAACATCATCCTCAACGGGGAAAAACTGAGAGCTTTTTCCCTGAGATCAGGAACA
>NW_024415180.1:0-1487 GCF_014898765.1 Herpailurus yagouaroundi | reverse complement strand
GCCCAGACTTTTGCCTCTCCTACGAAGCTGTAATCGTTAAGATAGTAGGACATTGGCACAAACACAGGCACATGAACCAATGAAACAGCATAGAGAACCCAGAAGGGGCCCCACAAATGTATGGTGAACTAATCTTTGAGAAAATTGGAAAGACAATCCAATGGAGAGAAGACAGTGTCTTTATAAAGGGTGCTGGGAGAACTGAACAGTAACATGATGAAGAATAAACTAGAAGACTTTCTTACAACGTGCACAAAAATAAATGCAAAATGGATGAAAGCCTTAAATGTGAAACAGGAAACCATCAAAACACTAGAGGAGAAAAGAGGAAAAAAAAAACCCTTTGACCTCAACGGCAGCAATTTCTTCATTGGCACGTCTCAAAAGATAAGGGAATGAAAAGCAAAAATGAATGATCAGGACCTGGTCAGGATAAAAACCTTTCGCACTGCAAAGGAAACAATCAGCAAAAAAAAAAGCCGATGGAAGGAGTGAAGATATTTGCGAATGACATATTGGATAAAGGGTTACTATACATAATGTATAAAGAACTTACCCAAGTCACACCTGGATAATGTAATACAGTGAAACAACGGGCAGAAGACATGAATAGACACTTTTCCAAAAGAGACATCCAGATGGCCCAAAAACACATGAAAGGATGCTCAACATCACTCATCATCAGGAAAATACACATCAAAGCCACACTGAGATACCACCTCACCCTAGTCAGTGTGGCTAAAATGAGCAACTTAGGAAACCACAGATGCTGGTGAGGACATGGAGAAAGAGTAACCCTCTGTCACTGTTGGTGGGAAAGGAAACTGGTGCACGACTGCAAGCATGAAACCTACAGACATCACAATGACTCTAAACGCATATCTTCCCATAATAACACTGAATTTCAATGGACTCAATGCTCCAACCAAACAACATAGTGTATCAGAATGGATAGAAAAAACAAAAACAAAAAACAGAACAAGACCCATCTATTTTCTGTCTACAAGAGACTGCTTATAGACATGAGGACACTTTCGGATTGAAAGTGAGGGGATGCAGAAGTATCTATCATGCTACTGGAGGTCAAAAGAAACCTGGAGTAGCCAACTTATTTCATACCAAGTAGAGTTTAAATTAAAGGTTGCAACTAAAGATGACGAAGGGCTTTCTATATTAATTCCAGGGTCTCTCCATCGGGAAGAGCTAAAACTTTTAAATGCCTACACACCAAATTCGGAGACACACAAATACATAAACAATTAATTAAAAACATACAGAACCTTGTTGATAAGAATGTGGTAATGGCAGGGGACATTAAATTAAACACAGAAAAAAGATGGAAAATCTCCAAAAGCATGGAGGTTAAAAAACATCCCACTAACGAATAAATGGGTCAACCAGCAATTTGAGAAGAAATTAAAAGATATAAGGAAACAAATGAAAATGAAATACAACAATGCAAACCCTTCGGGATGCAGCAAGGGCAG
>NW_024415179.1:0-5197 GCF_014898765.1 Herpailurus yagouaroundi | reverse complement strand
GGATTGCATTCAGTGTGTAGATTGCTTTGGGTGGTATTGACATTTTAACAATATTTATTCTTCCAATCCATGAGCAGGGAATGTCTTTCCATTTCTTTAAATCTTCTTCAATTACCTTCATAAGCTTTCTATAGTTTTCAGCATACAGATCTTTTACATCTTTGGTCAGGTTTATTCCTAGGTATTTTATGCTTCTTGGTGCAATTGTGAATGGGATCAGTTTCTTTATTTTTCTTTCTGTTGCTTCATTGTTAGTGTATAAGAATGCAACTGATTTCTGTACATTGATTTTGTATCCTGCGACTATGCTGAATTCATGTATCAGTTCTAGCAGAATTTTGGTGGAGTCTATTGGGTTTTCCATGTATAATATCATGTCATCTGCAAAAAGTGAAAACTTGACTTCATCTTTGTCAATTTTGATGCCTTTGATTTCCTTTTGTTGTCTGATTGCTGATGCTAGTACTTCCAACACTATGTTAAACACAAGCGGTGAGAGTGGACATCCCTGTCTTGTTCCTGATCTCAGGGGGAAAGCTCTCAGTTTTTCCCCATTGAGGATGATATTAGCTGTGGGCTTTTCATAAATGTTTTTTATGATGTTTAAGTATGTTCCTTCTATCCCAGCTTTCTCGAGGGTTTTTATGAAGAAAGGATGCTGAATTTTGTCAAATGCTTTTTCTGCATCAAATGGCAGGATCATACGGTTCTTATCTTTTCTTTTATTAATATGATGTATCATGCTGATTGATTTGTGAATGTTGAACCAGCCCTGCAGCCCAGGAATGAATCCCACTTGATCATGGTGAAGAATTCTTTTTATATGCTGTTGAATTCGATTTGCTAGTATCTTGTTGAGAATTTTTGCATCCATATTCATCAGGGATATTGGCCTGTAGTTCTCTTTTTTTAATGGGTCTCTGTCTGGTTTAGGAATCAAAGTTATACTGGCTTCATAGAATGAGTCTGGAAGTTTTCCTTCCCTTTCTATTTTTTGGAACAGCTTGAGAAGGATAGGTATTATCTCTGCTTTAAATGTCTGGTAGAATTCCCCAGGGAAGCCATCTGGTCCTGGACTCTTATTTGTTGGGAGATTTTTGATAACTGATTCAATTTCTTTGCTGGTTATGGGTCTGTTCAAGTTTTCTATTTCTTCCTGTTTGAGTTTTGGAAGGTCTGCTGTGTGGTGCTTTAAAACAAAGCCTAGCAAAGGTGCTATCAAAACAACATAAACTATCTCATCTCCTAAAAGTCTCTACTCTTCCCTGGGTTTGTTATTTTTCTATTTTGGTGGATGGTTTGGAAATGTAGATGGAACTTGCTGGAAGAGGAAGCATGATTATTATTACTATTTCCAGGAAAAGCAAATAATTCCTTTCTCATTTCTTTTTTACCCTTCCCAGTCTAACATTGAAATAACCCATTCTTTAATAATTACTCACTAGAACAATTTTTTCAAGTATACAATAATGTAGCAAAGAATATAATGAACAACCCTATATAACCATCACTCAGACCCAATAATTATCAAGACTTTGTCACAGCTGATTCCTCATGATAGAAAATTTTAAATCCTTAGATTTAAAGAGCTTTCATTAATGGCCATTTGCTAGGGCTGGAAGCATCTTTGTTACACAAAAGTCTTTAAAAACTATTTTCATATAAGAAAAGATTACTGGTATTTCATTTAAACTTGGCCATATGTGCCTTTTTAAAAATGCTACCATAAATAGGAATAAAGAGAAAAGAGAATCCCAAATGAGATTATAGTAATGAATCATTATTAAAAAAAAAAAAATCAAAACTTTATTTTTCTTTTATTCCCTCACCAGCTCCAGGACTGAACTCCATGATAGTAATAGTGCAAAATCCACTGTATTGCCTGAACATAACATGCAGCTTGATCAGCCAGGAAGTCACTAAAAACAGAAAAGCATATTTCAATTATAACATTAATTTTTGAAGACAGGTCATTTATCTTTAGAGCATAATATCTGCAGATACACCCTGCCTCACATATGTTTTATATAATCACTGAATAAGTTAAAAACTGTAATCAGAAAAATTCCAAAATATTATTTAAAACAAATTCCATTCTGTCAGATTAAAGTTTTGCCATATAGTTTTCCTAAAGCGATTATTAGAAGACTTAAACCTACTGTGCATATTTATTCAGTCAGTGTACTATATGTGTGATTTAAAGTTTGAGGATATGGCCAAGGAAGCTTTCTAAGAAGTGTCACTACCACTCCTAAATAGTCAGGGTGTAATGGGATACAGGGATGGGAAACTATCAGCGAGGATGCCTGAGAAAATCACAGGAGAAATCAGGAAGACTGTAGAATCTGGTTATAGCAGCTAGAAGATACATTGAAAAGTGCTATCCCCACTGAACAAAATTCCCTCTAATCATTTCTTTCTCAACCATAATTTAAGGGAAAATATTTCTACACACAGACACAGACAGACAGACAGACACACACACCTTGGGCTAAAACCAAAAAATAGCCATAAACCTTATTAGTGTCTGTTATCAAAATTTAGGTACAGACGCAATTAGAAATTTCAGATATAAATATTTCTGGAAAGCACACTTTTGAAAATGAAAATTTTTTCATTATTAATGAAGAAAAGCATTTTTATCACCTAACAGCAATTACTATTACATTTTGGTATATTTCTTTTCAGTCTTTTTTCCGTGCCCAGGTTTTTTTTTTTTTTACTGTAATGAGAGTATACTGTATATATGATTTTGTGTCCTGCTTTTGAAATTCGTATTTAATAACATACTATAAGTATCTTTTTAAATTATTATGAACTTTTTATAAGTACCAGTTTAGCAGTTCTACAGATTCTGGAGACAGTGTTATGGCAAGATGGTGACTGTCACAAAGAGGAGATGGACATGATTATGATGACATGTAGATCATTTCTAATTCTGTACTATTATAAAAAACTGTGTAATAAACATCCTTGTGTATATAAGGACCTTCTGTGTTTAGGTTTATATTTTTAAACAGATTAATAATTAGAATTATTGAGTCAAAGGGATAAATAGTTTAACTTTTTGGACATGTACTTTCCAAATAATTTTACCAGTTTATATCCCCATCAGTAATTAAGGAAGAACACTACCATCACTCCTGGACCAACATCAAATATAACAATTTTAAAAGATTTGCTTATTTGCTAGGCAAATAAACGGTATCACATTTTAATAAGTCTATAGTTTAATATACAAAAGAAAAGGAAAATAAAACAGATTTATTAGCTATCAAATTAAGCATTTAGTGCCAACAGCAGGTATTATAGCACTATATAACTATAATCAAGGAAAGATAAGGACTAAAAAAGGGTTAGAAGCATAACTATTTTAAATATTTTATTTCTCAAGTCTCAAAAGTCTTACATGGTAATAGTAGTTGACAAAGCTTCAAATGATCTGGTGACTTGTACTAGAATTCATATACCTCTAGTTACTGGAGGTCAGTATGAATATAGATGAGAAAGACTATGTCTAGCCTAGAAGACAGTCTGAGAGTACATAAAGCAACATCTGAAGGCTTGGGTCTATCTCTGGGCAGACTCTAGAAAAAATCTAATACTTAGTACTTTATTATATTAAAAAAATAATAGTATAGAAAATATCTAAGTATAACACGTAAGTATGAAAAAAGGTACACGGCATTTCATGAAGCTCTTATTTCACTTATAGAGAAGCAGCCTCCTCTAGTGGTTAAGAATATAAACTCTGGGGGTGCCTGGCTACTCAGTTGGAAGAACATGTGACTCTTAATCTCGGGGTTATGAGTGTGAGCTTCATGCTGGGTAAAGAGATTACTAAAAAATAAACAAACAAAAAAAAAGGGAGAGAGAGTATTAAATCTGGAGCCAGACAGCCTGTGTTCAAATCCTGGCTCTGCCACTCACTGACTATGTCACCTTGGACAAGTCATTTTAAGCCTCTCGATTCCTTTAGGGTGTCTGGCTAGCTCAGTCAATAGAGCATGCGACTGTTGATCTTGGGGTTGTAAGTTCAAGCCCCATATTGGATGCAGAGATTACTTAAAAATGAACTCTCTAAAAAACAAATGAATCCACTTCAAAACAAAAAAAAGCCTCTCAATTCCTTAATTTTTGTTGTAAAATAGTAATATTTTACTTATCTTACAGAATTGTGAGAATTAAATAAGTCCATATTTTAAAATGCTTAGAATAGCTCCTGGCACTTGGTAGCACTTTATAAAATTTTGTGAAATAAAATACAAACGTGTAGTTCATACTGTGAGCTACAGTTTAAAAGTGTGAAAGCCACCATTATAGAGGTCAAGTTCTTAAGGAACTTTTGGACTAGGTAATTAACCTGGGGCCAAGCCAGATAGCTTTTGAAGTAAGTGTGATGTGCAAATGGAATATGGAAAGCAAAAACAAAACTAACCATTTTCTACTTGACAATTTTTATCACAGGAATATAACACATCAGTTAATATCACCTCCAAAACCATAGTAGTTGAAAGATTGACACTACAATAATTTACATAGCCAAAGAATTCTCCTCTCCCACTACCTTAACTATCAAAATTATGCTGTTTTCTGAAGAAATGCAAAATATGATTTTTTTCTATTTTAAAGTAAAAACATTGGCAAAAACGTACTCAGATACTACATCAACTCCCATCTTCGTCATGTAATATGTTCTTTTATATTGTCTAAACTCAGTTTCAAATAGGTCATCATCTTCAGTCTCATCTTCTAAATTATCTGGAAAAAGGACAGAAAGAGAGTGGCTGACAATTATGAATATTCTGTTTTTCCATCTAATGCTTTGATAAATACATATCAAAGCAGATGCTTATATGCTATCATAGAAATCTGTTTTATCCAATATTATTGAATTAATACTAGCTAAGGAAAGATATAGTAACTATTCTGTCAAAAAAATAACATATACTGAATACAGAGTTTGTGCTCACCTTTAGAAGTTACCACTTCTTCTCCATTTTTGTCGAAAGCAGCCCAACATATGGAGGAGCCTTCCTGGCCCTACAAAAATTATAAATCAATATAATAATTATTAATATAATTATAATTTATAAACATATATATAATAATTACATTCCATGCTCATGGATTGGAAGAATAAATATTGCTAAAATGTCAATACCACCCAAAGCAATCTACACACTGAATGCAATCC
>NW_024415178.1:0-1070 GCF_014898765.1 Herpailurus yagouaroundi | reverse complement strand
TCTGTAGAGAGATCTTTCACTTCCTTGGCTAAATTTATTCCTATACAATTTATTGTTTTTGATGCTATTGTAAATGGATTGTTTTCTTTTCTTCTTAGATAATTTGGTTAGTGTATAGGAAAGCTACAGAATGTGATATAGTGACTTTCTAGTTTGGAACTTTAATGTATTTCTTGATTAGATATTAACAAGTTCTTTTACACTGAGCTTTACTTCATTCTTTTACCGTTTTAAAAAATCATGTTATTTGGGAATAGCTGATATAGTATGTGAGTTTCAGATGAACAACATAGTGATTGGACAAGTGTATACATTCTGATACACTAACAAAGGTGTAGCTACAATCTGTCACCATGCATCACTATTCCAGTACCATTCTCAATGTTCCCTATGCTATATCCTCTATCTGTAATGTATTATTCCATAATCAGAAGCCTGCATCACCCAACCCCTTCACATATCTAGGGCATCCTTGTCTTGTTCCTGATCTTAGAGGACAATCTTTCACAATTTCACTATAGAGTATGATGTTAGATATGGGCTTCACAAACATGGCCTTTCTTATGTTGAGATATGTTCCCTCTACGGGGAATTTTTAAAGAATTTTTTAGCACAAATGGATACCAAATTTTCTCAGAACTTTTTTGTGTATCTATTGACATAGTCACAGCAGTTTTCTTTTTAATTTTTAAAATGTATGGGGCGCCTGGGTGGCTCAGTTGGTTGAGCGTCCGACTTGATTCACGTCATGATCTCACGGTCTATGGGTTTGAGCCCCGCATCAGGCTCTGTGCTGACAGCTCAGAGCCTGGAGCCTGCTTCGGATTCGGTGTCTCACACTCTCACTACTCCTCCCCTGATCATGCCCTCTCTCTCTCTATCTCTGCCTCTCTCTCTCTCTTTCTCTCTGTCTCTCTCTTTCTCTCTATCTCTCTCTCTCTGTCAAAAATAAACATTAAGAAAAATTTTAAAAAATGTATTTATTTTCTTAACTTTAAATTTATGTATTTCTTTAGTATATATTTTTTTCATGTTTTTATTTAAATTCTAGTTGGTTAACATACAGTGTA
>NW_024415177.1:0-7863 GCF_014898765.1 Herpailurus yagouaroundi | reverse complement strand
AAGAGACTGTTGAGAACTGAGAGCAAACTGAGGGTTGATGGGGGGTGTGAGGGAGGAGAGGGTGGGTGATGGGTATTGAGGAGGGCACCTTTTGGGATGAGCACTGGGTGTTGTATGGAAACCAATTTGACAATAAATTTCATATATAAAAAAAAAAGAATGTGGTTTATGTATACAATGGAATACTACTTGGCAATGAGAAAGGATGAAATATGGCCATTTACAGCAACGTGGATAGAACTGGAGGGTATTATGCTAAGTGAAATAAGTCAGTCAGATAAAGACAGATACCATATACTTTCACTCCTATGTGGATCTTGAGAAACTTAACAGAAGACCATGGGGGAGGGGAAGGTGAAAAAACAAGTTACAGAGTGGGAGGGAGGCAAACCATAACCTACTCTTAAATCCTGAAAACAAACTGAGGGTTAATGGGGGCTGGGGGAGAGGGGAAAGTGGGTGATGGGCATTGAGAAGGGCATTTTTTGGGATGAGCATGGGGTGTTGTATGGAAGCCAATTTGACAATAAAGTATATTTTTAAAAACAAAAATAAAATACCCGCCTTTCAAGAAATAAAAAAGAAAGTTCTTCAGACTGAAATAAAGTGACCCAATATAATAATATGAATGTACTAAGAGCACTAGTAAATGTGATTGTGAAATTATAAGGCAGTAAAAGTGAATATTTGTTTTCTTAACTGATTTGAAAAAAAAGGAATTATATAAAAATATGCCGGTCATTGTACATTGGGAAGCACAGGAATTTAAGGAAACCTCTCAAAACCACTAGCTTACCACCAATCTAATGTATGTAAATTCAATGAACATACATCACAAAATGCACAGTGTTTTTTTAAAGTTTATTTATTTATTTTTATAGAGACAGAGACTATGCAAGTGTGGGAGGGTCAGCGAGAGGATACAGAATCCCAAGCAGGCTCCCCACTGCCAACGCAGAGCCAGATGCAGGGCTTGGAAGTCACAAACTGTGAGATAATTACCTCAGCAAAACCAAAAGTCAGATGCTTAACTGACTGAGCTACCCAGTTGCCCCTTCAAAATACAGTTATAATGAAAAGAATTTTAAAAACAACTATAATCCACAACATATAGAACTAAAGCTCCTGAAAGAGAGAGAATCTCATTTCCAAAGTTACCATACTATAATATTCAAAATGTCCAATTTTCAACAAATTTACAAGTGATGGACATAAAATGAATAATAGTAATTGTCACTTACAAGGTCCAAACACTGGGTTTTCAAATTTGAAATTGAGTGCCATCAATATTCTCAAACAACTAAAGGCAATTATGGATAAAGAATAAAGGAAATCTGGAGAATATATTGTAATCAAATAGACAATAGCCAAGTATAGAAAGTATAAAAAGGGGCACCTGGGTGGCACAGTCGGTTAAGCATCCGACTTCAGCCAGGTCACGATCTCGCGGTCTGTGAGTTCGAGCCCCGCGTCGGGCTCTGGGCTGATGGCTCAGAGCCTGGAGCCTGTTTCCGATTCTGTGTCTCCCTCTCTCTCTGCCCCTCCCCCATTCATGCTATGTCTCTCTCTGTCCCAAAAATAAATAAACGTTGAAAAAAAAATTAAAAAAAAAGAAAGTATAAAAAGAAACCAAAATTCTGAAGGTAAAAAGTACAACAACTAAAATAAACATTTCACCAAAATGTTCAACAGCAGGTTAGAGTAGACAGAAGAATTAGTAAACTTGATGATCAATCAATTTTAAATTTCCAGACTTACTAGCAGAGAGGAAAATGAATAAAAGAGAAACGAGCATAGCCTTAGATACTTATGTGTGTTCAAGTATACCTAATACAGGCAATAGGGGAGTCTCAACAAAAGGAAAAAGACAAAAGGTCAGAAAGGCAATTTGAACATAGAATGGCTGAAAATTCTCCAAGCATGCTGAAATTCATGAATCTATACATCCAAGTTCTCAACAAGTGGCAAGTAGGATAAACCAAAGAAACCACACTGAGACACATTATAATTAAACTGTCAGGGGCCAAAAAAAGACAAAATTTTGAAAGTAAATGAAGCAATCATCATGTACAAAAGATCCAAAGTAAGATAATATCAGCAAATTTTTCATCAAGAAACCATGTAGTCCAGAAGAAAATAGGTTAACAAAGAGTGGAAAGGAAAAGCTGTCAACTAAGAATTCTATATGCAGGAAAACTGTCCTTCGAGAATAAAAGTAAATTAAGATATTTGTAGATAAAATCTTGAAGAGTTTGTTAATAGTAGACCTGTGTTACAAGAATTAATAACAGATTTCCATCAGGTTGAAAGTAAAGGACACTAGGGTGTAAATCAAAGCCACATTTGAAAAATAACATTAGTCTATGATCCAGTAATTACACTGGGTAGGCATTTACCCAAAGGATACAAAAATTCTGATCCAAAGGGTCATGCAACCCAAGGTTTCTAGCAACATTATCAACAATAGTTAAATTATGGACAGAGTCCAAATGTCCATCAATTAATAGATACACAAGGAAGTTGTGTATATATACATATGATGGAATATTACCCACAAAATAATGAAATCTTGTCAAATGATATGGATGGAGCTACAGTGTATTACAGTAAGTGAAATAAGTCAATCAGAGAAAGACAAATACCATATGATGTCACTCATATGTGGAATTTAATAAATGAAACAGATGAACATAGGGGAAAAAACAGAGGCAAACCATAAAACAGACTCTTTACTATAGAGAACAAACTGAGGATTGTTGGAGGGGAGGTGGGCAGGGGCATGGGTTAAATGGGTGATGGGTGAAGGAGGGCAATTGTGATGAGTACTGGGTGTTATATGTAAATGATGAATCCCTAAATTCTACTCCTGAAACTATTATTACATTATATGTTAACTAATGGAAATTTAAATAAAAACTTGAAACTAAAAAAAAAAAACAAAAGTAAAGATAACTACATAGAAAATACAAAAAATAGAATTAAAGACTTTTTGGTTTATAAATCCCATTTTTTTCTAGTTTCCTGTATGATTTAAAACATTAATGCTTAGAGGTACCTGGGTGGCTCAGTCAGTTGGGCGTCCGAATTTGGCTCAGATCATGATCTCACAGCTCATGAGTTTGAGCCTCACATCAGGCTCTGTGCTAATAGCTAGGAGCCTGGAACCTGCCTCAAATTCTGTATCTCCCTCTCTCTCTGCTCCTCCATCAATTGCGCTCTCTCTCTCACTCAAAGATAAACATTAATTTAAAAAAACATTAATGCTTAAAAATCATTATAAATCTATTTTTTGTTAATACACAAGGTATTAAGATGTAATATACCACAAAAGCAACAAAAATGGGGAGTAAGAACTCCACATAGTAGCAGTTTGGTACAAAATTGTATCTAAGTTTGTATTAATTCAAACTAGATGCTTATAAATTGATGAGGTTAATTGAAATTCTCAGGGTTACCACTAAGACAATAACTAAAAAAATATTTAGGGGCGCCTGGGTGGCGCAGTCGGTTAAGCGTCTGACTTCAGCCAGGTCACGATCTCGCGGTCTGTGAGTTCGAGCCCCGCGTCGGGCTCTGGGCTGATGGCTCAGAGCCTGGAGCCTGTTTCCGATTCTGTGTCTCCCTCTCTCTCTGCCCCTCCCCCGTTCATGCTCTGTCTCTCTCTGTCCCAAAAATAAATAAACGTTGAAAAAAAAATTTAAAAAAAAAATTAAAAAAAAAGAAGTCAGAAGAGAAGAAAAATTATAAACTAGAAAAAATCAATAAAGCACAATATGAAAATGAATTGAAATTAATAACTAAAAAGAAAAGATTGGGGAAATTTCATACTCCTTTCCATAATGGTTGTATCAATTTACATTTCCACCAAAAGTGTAATGGATTAAAAAACAACATGATTCAACTCTATGCTGTCCACAAGAGAATCCCTACTTCCAAATTCAAAAATAGTTTGAAAGTTAAGGAAAAGAGAAAAATATGTTATGCAAGTGATAACAACAAAAAAAGCTATGGTGGGGATGTCTGTGTAGCTCAGTTGGTTAAGCATCGGACTCTTGATTTCAGCTCAGGTCATGATCTCATGGTTCATAAGATTGAGCCCCACATCGGGCTCTGCTCTGGTGGCATGGAGCCTGCTTGTGATTCTCTCTCTCTGCCCCTCCCCTGCTCTCTTTCTCTCTCAAAATAAATAAGTAAACTAAAAAAAAAAAAAAAACATTTGTACTAATAAACAACTTTATTAATGATGCAAGATATAAAAACAACATACAAAAATCAGCTTTGTTTCCATACACTATCAATGAACTATCCCAAGAAGAAATTAATAAAAATAAAAAAAAGTTCACTTACGCGACAGTGGAGAGATTATAGAAGATATAAATAAATGCATAGACACCCAGAGCTCATAAATCAGAAGACTTAGTATTGTGAAAATGCCAAATCTGTTTAAAGCAACGTACAGATTCAAGGCAATCCCTATGAAAATTCCCAATGGTACTTTTACAGAAATAGAAAAAGAAACTTCCTAAAATTCATGTAGATCCACAAAGGACTCGGATGAATAGCCAAAACATATTGAGAAAAAAAGGAACAAATCCAGAGGCTTAATATACTCTCATTTCAAATATATTATAAGTCTACAGTAGTCAAAATAGTATGATGCTGGCAGAAAGAAGACATATAGACAGAAAGCACAGAAATAAACACACATTTATGGTCAACTTGTCTTCAACAAGGGGGTCACCAATACACAATTTTGAACAGTTAGACTGTCAAATCAAATTGACTTGGCATCTAAATGCAAAAGAATGAAAAAGGACCCCTCTGTTACACCATACACAAAAATCAACTAAAAGTGGATTAAATACATAAACAAAAGGCCTGAAACTGTAAGTCTCTTAGAAGAGAGTACAGGTAAAAATTTCATGATACTGGTCTTGTCAATGATTTATTGGCATGACACAAAAAGCACAGGTAACAAAAGCAAAAACAGTTTAGTGAAATGACACCAAACTTAAAATTTTCTGCAATTCAAATGAAACAATCAACAGAGACTAATGCAAACTATGGAGTGGGAAAAAATATTTTCAAACCAGATATCCTATAAGGGGGTTACTATCTAAAAAATATATGTATGTGTATATATACACAACTGAATAGCAAAAAAGTAATATATATGTATGTGTATATATACACAACTGAATAGAAAAAACTAAATAACCTAATAAAAAAGGGCAAAGGAATTAAATAGACATTTCTCCAAAGAAGATATAAAAATGCATATCAGGTATATGAAAGGAAGTTCAACATCCCTAATCATCAGGAAATGCAAATCAAAACCACAATGACATATCACCTCACACATGTTAGAATGGTCATTACATTAAAAAAAAAAAAAACAACAACAGTGTTCCTTTATTAAGGAGGGCACTTATTGTGATGAGCACCAAGTGTTGTATGTAAGTGTTGAATCACTGAATTGTACACCTGAAACTAATATTACACCATATATTAACTAACTGCAACTTAAATGAAACTTTTAAAAAAAAGCCTAAAAAATGTAAAGAAAAATAGTCTCGATGAGGATGTGGAAAAATTGGAACACTTATACACTATTGCTGGCAACATAAAATGGTGTATCCACTATGGAAAAGAATATGGAGGTTCCCCCACATTAGAAATAGAATTACCAGGGGCTCTTGAGTGGCTCAGTGGGTTGAGCATCCAACTCTTGATTTCTGCTCAGGTCATGATCCCAGGGTTGTGGGATCCAGCCCCATGTGGGGCTCTGCACTGAATGTGGAGCCTACTTGGGATTTTCTCTCTCCCTTTCTCTCTCTCCCTCCCCCTTCTCCCCACTCTCTCTCTCTCAAATTAAAAATAAGAAATGGAATTAACATATAATCCAGCTCTCCCATGTCTGGGAAATTAAAATTTGAAATTTGAATCTCAAAGAAATGCTTGTCCTTTCATGTTCGCTTCAGTGTTATTCATAATTATTATTCATAATAATTTATTTTGATGGATGAATAGATAAAGAAAATATGGTATTTACATATAATGGAATATTATTCAGCCTTAAAAAGGATGAAATCATGCCAACTGCAACAACATAGATGAACCTGGGAGACACTATGCTAAGTAAAATAAGTCAGTCACAAAAAGAGAACTACTGCATAATTCCACTTAGATAAAGGATCTCAATTAGTACATCTCATAGAAGCAAAAAGTAGAATGTCCTTTGTAGGGACTGGAGGAGGGGAAAAGGAAGAATTGCTCTTAACAGGAATAATGTTTTTGTTACATAAGATGAAAAAAAAAAGCTCAGTAAATCTGCCATACAAAACTTTGCTTACAGTTTACAATACTGTAGTATACCCTTCAAAATGTGCTGAGAGAGTGGATCTATGTTAGAAGTATCCTGAAAACTGAGAAGCCACTTTGAAACCAGAAAACAAAGCAGCCTACTCAATACAGTTTACACAGAGTTTTATTCAGGGTAACTTTACTGACAGGGAGGATTGGGTGGAGAATGATCTACGGCAGCTGCATAATTTTCTCTACAAAATCCTGGCCTTAGTCTTAGATTTAGATTTTATAGAGGGATATGCAGAAGGACACTGCAGTGAGATCAAAGGATTTGTATGTATCCCAAAGGACTTGCATGTACCTAATTGACCGCTAACCTTTAATTAGATCTTGTTGCACCACCCGTGCATCAGAAGAAAAAAGACTATGTAATCTCTACCAGATTCTTGGGAGGCAAAAAGAAGTCTCTCCCCATCCCAACTTTGGGAAGCATTTCTTTTTTTATTTAACGTTTATTTATTTATTTTTTGTTTATTTACTTTTGACACAGAGACAGAGCATGAGCGGGGGAGGGGCAGAGAGAGGGGGAGACAGAATTCGAAGCAGCTCCAGGCTCTGAGCTGTCAGCACGGAGCCCAACGCAGGGCTGGACCTCACAGACCACAAGATCATGACCTGAGCCTAAGTCGGATGCTCAACCGACTGAGCCACCCAGGCGCCCCTGGGAAGCATTTCTAATGTATATATATGTATCTCCAAGGGGCCTGGAATACCTAGCCCCGAGAGAGTTCAAACATGAACAAGTTGGAGGGGCAAAGATGGAGTCAGTATTGTCAGCACTCCTACACTCAGATTAAGTTTTTGTACCTACAATAAAAAAAATAAATATTTTGATAAATTCTGAAGGGACATCTCACATGAGAAGATATATGGATAGCAAATGAGCATATGAAAAAATGATCAGCATTACTAAGTCTTTAGGGAATTGCAAATTAAATCAACAGTTAAGTGCTACTACATACCTATTAGAATTACAAAAATCAAAAATACCAAGTGCTAACATAGATGTAGGAAAACAGATATTCACCGTGAGTCTCAAAGCACAATGCTACAGCTATAGTGGAAGACAATGTGGCAGTTTGTTACAAACCTAACCATACTTTTGACCATATGTTCCTGAAATCACACTCCTTGGCATTTACTCAAATGAGTCCAACTCTTAAATGTATACAAAAACCTGCACTCAGATGTTGAACACCCAGATGTTAGCAGCTATATATTCACATTGCCAAACTTAGAAGCATACAAGATATCCTTCAGTAGGTAAACTAATAAATGAACTGTGATATATCCATAGAATGGAATATTATTTAATGCTGAAAAGAAATGAGCTATCAAGCTATGAGAAGCCAAGATGGAATCTTTTTTTTTTAATTTATATATGAAATTTATTGACAAATTGGTTTCCATACAACACCCAGTGCTCATCCCAAAAGGTGCCCTCCTCAATACCCATCACCCACCCTCCCCTCCCTCCCACCCCCCATCAACCCTTAG
>NW_024415176.1:0-1954 GCF_014898765.1 Herpailurus yagouaroundi | reverse complement strand
GACGGATCGCAGCCCTATGGGACCGCATGATGACAGGGACCCGTGCAGACACCGGGCTGAGGGGGAGGAGCCAGACTCAAGAGCAGACACTCTGGCTGTCCCCCCGCCATCCCCCCACCCCATCCAATCAATCCCTTTAGGAGGCAGGATGGCGGCTTCCTCTGTGACGAGGGTCCCGGGCAGAGGGCCGCTGGGCACTGGGCTCGTTATGTTGCCGGTCTGGGTGACCTGGTGTGCGTGGCTCCAGAACTCAGCAGGCGGCCGGCTCCAACACCAGCCTCTGCCCTGTGTAAACTCTCTGGTAAATAGGCTCTCGAGCCCTGCAGAGGGTGTTCTGGAAGGACCAGCTGGGCACCTGGGTCTCTCCAGCCAACAGCCCGTGACCGCTGGCTGCTGGCCACCCCGCTTCATCACCCAGGGCCCGGGGCTTGGCGGGGGGACCTCGGGGGGCAGGACCCGTGGGCCCACTTCCAGCCAGACGGGGTTTGGGCAAAACACCCCAGTGCCCTGCCCGCAGCCGACGGTGCTGTGGGGCGCCTGTCTCACCCCGTCCCTCTCTGGTTTCAGGGCTACGAGGGCCTCGTGGAAGGAGGCGAGAACATTAAGCAGGCCAACTGGCTCAGCGTGTCCAACATCATCCAGCTGGTAAGGCCTGCCGTGGGACGGCCCCTTCCTGCCCGGGGGCACATGTGTAGACGCGTGTGTGCGCGCCCACGGAAACACACACGCACGCCTTGCACCTCGGGTGGCTAGGCTCCAGACTGACCAGGTCATTGGCTGCTCCGGGGTCATGGGGACACGGTGGCCTCTGCGACAGGAGATGATGGAGCTTTCGGCGCAGGGTGGGCAGGGGGGCAGGACTCTTCGGGAGAGGTGTGCCGTGGCCTCTGGACGGCCTCTCCCGGCCTCCACCTGGTTTTCCCCGTGGTCGTGGTCCTGAGCTTCCCAGTGACCGAGGCGGCAGGCAGGCTGCTGCTGTCCTTCCCCACCTTGCCGGGGCCAGGGGCTCCTGGGAGGGGCGGTCCTTGCCCCCAGAGCTGGGTCGTGTGCATCCTTGTCACCTGTTTCTCCCAGGCTGCCAGCTGACGCCCTGTGTACTCAAGCGGCCAGTTATCATCATGAGCCCTGAATGGGTCAGCGGGAGTGGTGAGGGGCCAGGGCTGGACCCCGGTGCCCAGGCATGGCCACCCCACTGGTGCTGCCCACCCCTCCTGCCCAGGGCAGGCGCTACCTGTGGACCTTGCCCCCCTGGGCACCCGAGGGATAGGTCCAGTTTGCTGTCCCCATTCCGTTCAGTCCACTGGGGTGGGGATGAGCTTCCTTCTCGGGTGCCATTAGACCCGCCCCCCCTCCCCCATCCCGGAGTGGGGCTGCCGCCTGGCCACTCCCCTGTCCTCCACCCCGGGGGTCTAGGGAGGCGTCCCTCAGGCCTCAGACCCCGATCTGGCCATTTGCTCTTCTCTAACCCTGTGTCTGAGGGTGGTTGTGGCCTCTCTGCTCTGAGTGAGCAGCGCTGGGGAGGGGGCTCTGGGCCGAGTACTAAAGTGGGCTGTGAGGCTTGCCTAAAGGTCAGCAGGTGGAGGAAGCTGGAAAGAGCTGGTGTTTGGGGAGGAGTAGGGAGCCCAGAACATGGAGGCAGGAGGGGCAGGAGGGAGACAGAGGGGGCAGGAGGGGGCAGGAGGGAGATAGGGTGGGGGGGGAGATGGAGTAAGAGGGAGACAGACAGGAAGGAGACGGGGTAGGAGGGGGCGGGAGGCAGACAGAGGGTCATAAGGGGGCAGAGAAGGCAGGAGGGAGACAGAGGGGGCAGGAGGGGGCAGAGGGGGCAGGAGGGGGCAGGAGGGAGATAGGGTGGGGGGGAGATGGAGTAAGAGGGAGACAGACAGGAAGGAGACAGGGGGTAGGAGGGGGCAGGAGGGAGACAGAGGGGGCAGGAGGGAGACAGAGGGGGCAG
>NW_024415175.1:0-3933 GCF_014898765.1 Herpailurus yagouaroundi | reverse complement strand
GTTCTTATTGTAGAACTGTTTTAGATTTCCAGGAAGGTTACGAAGACAGTCTAAAGGGTTCCCATCTCACGATGCAGTGACTTGACACCGCGAGGGAACGGGTGTTGGCCCCGTTAGCGACCAGAGTCCCTCGGTTTCCCCCGATGCCCGTGTTCTGCTCCAGGACCCCAGCCAGGGTCCCCATCACACTTCTTCGTGTCCTCTCGGGTTCTCCCGGCTGTGATAGTTCCTTAGACTTCCCCTGTGTTTGGTGACCACGAAAGTGTCTAGGATGACCGGCCAGGCAACTGACAGAACGTCTTCCGGTCGGGGCTGGGCTTCGGTTTTTCTCACGGTTGGACTGGGATTGCACGTCTTTAGTAGAAAGACCACGGGGCAAAGTGCCATTCGCATCGTATGACCGTCAGGGGGCACGCTGTCAACATGACACACGTCTGCTGGTGGTGGCCCTTGTCCACTGGTTGCAGAGACATGTGCCAGCTTCTCCAACAGGAAGCTACTCCCTTCTTCCTCTGCTCTGTGCCGAGCTCTCCAGGAGGAAGTCCCCATGCTGCACCCACATCCCGCATTTCCTGAAATCCGCCTTCGCCAAGGAGCCTGGGTCCCTTTCACCGGAGAAGGGCGTTAGAGACCCCTGTCTAGGTGGGGGGGGGGGGGCCCTCCCTGCTACTACAGAGGCTCTTCCCCTGGTCCTTCTCAAGCAGCAAGGGGGGGGCATCCCCACCGCCACAGGGGTGCTGGTGGCCAGCCCCACCTATCCCAACTTCATGGCACAACGTGAGACCTGCAGAACCCCAGGCATGTGGGTGTCTCTAGGTGGTGACAGAGGTGACAGGTTATTTGAGACAAACCTCAGGAACAATCATGATCAAATTTGCATTTCTATCAGCCCAAAGGAGCCATGGGAGCCAGAAAATAGGCCCAGTGACCGAGAATGGTACCATCGACAATGGTCACATTATGGAAGGAGACCAAATGCCCATCAACCGACAACGAATGGATAAAGATGTGGTTTATGTACAATGGAACACTACTTGGCAACGAGAAAGAATGAAATCCTGCCATTTGCAACAACGTGGCTGGAACTGGAGGGTATTATTATGCTGAGTGAAATGAGTCGGGCAGAGAAAGAGATCATAGGTTTTCTCTCATCTGTGGATCTTGAGAAACTCAACAGAAGATCATGGGGGAGGGGAAGGGAAAATAAGATAAAAACAGAGGGAGGCAAAACCATAAGAGACTCTGAAATACAGAGGACGGACCGAGGGTTGACGCGAGTGGGGGAAATGGGTGATGGGCACTGAAGAGGGCACTTGTCGGGATGAGCACTGGGTGTCGCATGTTGGTGGTGAGTCGCTGGGTTCTACTCCTGAAGACAAGACTCCACTGTAGGCGAACTAACGTGACAATAAAAATAAACAGATACGTAAAACACGATGCTGGTGCTGTTTACTGTGCCGTCTGCACCCAAATCAGTGGGGGGGCAGTGCGTGTGCCTGTGAGAATGAGTGTGTGCATCTGGGGTCACACTATTTACTGTGCTAATACGTCAGGAACATTCCCCCACGTTTTGAGCCCTTCACGTGATCTTTAATGCCTACGTTCCAGTGCACTGACGTGGTGCGGCGTGACCCATCTGACTGTCTCGTTCCTGTGGGGCACCTAAGCTCTTTGTGGCAGTGGTGGAGGTGGGTGGCCGCTGTTGGTGGTGTTCCCTGCCGTACTAAAGCTGTATCTTCCCCTTCGGCTTTTCCTAAGCATCGATTCCCAAGACGCGGAAGTGGCGGGTCAAAGAGGACACACGTGGTTCCCCATCGCCACGTTGTTTCTCACGACGCTGTGCCAGCTGGCCCGTCTACAGGGTGTGGGAGGACCCCCTTCTCAATGCGCCCTCAAGAGCAGTTGGGTCTCCCCTCTACATCCGTCAGCAGAGCGGATGAAATCGTATTCCGCAATCATTCACACGTTACTTTGTGTTCTGGTTCTCGTGGGGGTAAAACGGCCGTCGTGTGTTTATTCACCTCCTTCGCCCTCTTGCTCTTGGCGACCTTCCCTTTTTCTTACCTCTTTGCCAAAGGGAACCAACGTATTAAACGTATTCTAGAACACAGGACATATCTGGGCTGAATGTTCAGATGTATTAAAGGAAGACACAGGATTCTTGAAACAAGGCAAGACAAAGGAGAGGGGACACAGGAGACTGCTCCCCGTTAGCAAACGCCCCTCATTTCAAAGACTGGCGGAAGTGGGTTAAGTAAGGACAAAGCAGAAACAAGGTGGTGGTGTCAGCATTGGCGACGGCAGTGGACACGGTCGAGTTCCGCGCTGAAGGAGGGCAGCGCCGGTGGCAGGGACCTCGCGGTGAAGGCCCAGCCGTCCCTCCGCCCTGCCGAGGACCGGCCTCTGACAAAGCCCGGTGGGAACAGCACAGAGAGTCCCCATGCTTGACGCTGGCGGGGTGACTGGTCAACCCGACCCTCCTGTTGGCTTTCGTGTCCCCCCGCGGAGTATCCTCCACCCAGAATAGAGAGGCCGTGGGCAGATGGAATCACAGATTGACTGGAGTCACCACAGGTGTCTGATCTCACGGGCACAGCCTTTCCAAACATAAACCGTGGGAAGAATACGGAAGCGACAGACACGTTTCCCTGCGTGAACATCAACGTTCCTGTACCGCACAGCACGTGCGGACAGGGCGAATCTTCCATCCGGGACCGTGAGATGCAGCCAAACAGCCCTCCGTAAGGACACTCACTGCCGTGCAGGCTCAGTGACCAGGGGACAGGGGAGCCGTCCTCCAGGCCAGGGCCCCGGGGCAGCCTTCCAGACGAGCCCTCACACTCCCTCCCCTGCAGGTCCCACCAGCCCACCACTTCACCTGCCCCGGGTCTTCCCTTGCTCGCTCACCACCCACAGCTGTGTCTCCGGCCCTCTGGGGGTGACTGGCACACAGGACCCCTCAGGATAGGTTTGCCAGGGCACAAGTGGCCCCAGGTGTTCGCCGGGGCGGGCAGGTCTGCCAGGGTCACAGCCCGTCAGCAGGACCTGAGTGCCAACAGTCCTACAGGCTGCTCTCCCCGGGAGGGGCCGGAGGTCCCAGTCAGGGCCCTTCTGGAATCCAGAGACTGGGAAGAGAGGGCTCTGCGTGGGCCCGTCTGCTCCCACCTCCCCGGGCCTTTCCAGACGGCCACGGACCATCGGCCACGGACCATCAGCCACGGTAACGTCCCGTCGTGGTTTTCCACCCAGCTTTCAAGTGTGAGGAGACAGGTTCCGGAAGCCGGCCGCAGATCAGGTGCGCCCAGGAACGGTCCTCGAGGCCCCAGGGCCAACCCCCTGACGTGCTGGCTTTTTAGGAGTGTTTAGTATTGAGCACGGTGAGAACCAAGTGTGAGAGCATGCTTGTTCACACCCAGAGTGCAGCCCTATGGGACAGCTGGGCAGAGCGTGACGGCTGCTGGCCACACCTGCTCCCCACAGTGACGGAGCCACGTGGCCGGTGCCGGAGCGGGCAGGGCCCAGGGCTGTTCCCCGGGATGGAGTTCATGCCTGCGTGTGTGTGCGCGTGTGTGTGCATGAGCATGCGTGTGTTTGTGCATGCATGAGAAATTTTGGAAACTGGGGGAATCTTACAGAGTGGAAACCTTTCTCCTAAAAGCAAGGCCAGCATAAATGTCAGAGCCAAGAGGGAATTCGTGCGCTCCAAGGGGCCAGTGGGTGGGAACGAGAGCTCCACGCGTGTCTGCACTGGTCCTGCCGACATGGGGTCTGAACCGAGATGTCCCGGAGTCCCCCCGCCCCCCTGCCCGTGCTCTTCCCAGGTTACCGCCTGGCCCTGCAGGGTTGGGATTGACGGATGGGTCTCGGTGAGGAGCAAGCGCCCTTCCTCGGATCCGAACCCATCTCAGGCGGACACCCATCGTGGGGAAACTC
>NW_024415174.1:0-1273 GCF_014898765.1 Herpailurus yagouaroundi | reverse complement strand
CCCCCCCCCCCCCAAGCCTGCCAAAGACCGTCTTGTTTTCCATGGCCCAGAAGCCTATCCCTCCCATCCCCACCTAAAGCAGTTAAGTTAATCTACTTAATAAAAGCACTGGGACCAAGAAGGAAGGGAAACCTGGGAGCGAGTGAGGCGCCTTGGAGGATGTGGAATGCCAGATAACAGAGGGAGGAAGAAAAAAGAATATGAGATTTATTGCCGGAATTATAAATTTGATCACCTTTAATGTCCTTGGAGAGTCACTGGAAGGATGGAATTTTTATTTTACTATTTACTTATTTATTTTGCCTAACAGACGGTTTTGTCTTTACCCATGACGTGGCTCACTGGCCAGCGTGCGCCTCTGCTCCATCAGGGTTATACAAGTGACAGAAATAGGACGCAGGCATCGGGACAGTCATCGAGCTATAGAATTGTTCAGAGACGGGGTGGGAGGAAGGAAAATGACGTAGCTTCTCTGGCCCTCACCCACTCAGTGACTGGAATGCATGTTTGGGCTGGTTTCTCCACCCTTGAACACTCAAATCCTCGTTTCCCCATTCCCCTCTACTGGGTGACAATTAGACGAGGTGGGTTTCGTTGGCAGAAGGAATTTTACTGAAGAATTCCCCTGCCTCGCTCCCAGCTTGGTTACAGTTTCTTCAGTGCTGTAGCTATTCCTGCCTTTGTGGCCTCCAGGGCTAAAGTGGGACAAGGCCGGTATTTTTGGTGATGAGGAAATATTTTGTTTTAAGGGACGCTGGGTGACTGCTGAACTGGGACAAAGGTCAGAGCAGGGGTCAGGTTAGCCGTTCCAGGGGCGACCGGGGGCTGGCCTCGGGCCCGGGCTCCCGAGCGCTGCGGCGGCGGCTAGGAACCGGCGGGCGCGCTCGCGGTGCCCACTGGCTCATCCCCGGAGGGGGGCACCCGGGAGCCGGCGCCAGAGGAGCGGGGCCCACGCGGGAAGGTCGAGCTCGCCGGTGAGGTCACGGTTGCCATGGCTGCGGGCAGTGACGCGCGTCGGCACGTGACGCGCGGTTGCCATGGCGCCGGGCCCCGGCGGCGCGGGTGCCCCGCCTCCCTGAGTGACGTCCGTCAGGCCCCCCCTCTTTTTCCCGCCCCCCTGCCCCCTCTCCCCCCGCCCCCCCCTCCCCGCCGGCTCCCCGCGGGCCCGGGAGGTTTCACTGCACAACAAGATGGCGGCGGCGGCGGCGAGTGGAGCTGGCGGGGCTGCCGGGGCCGCAGCGGGGGGAGCCGGGCCGGCGGGCCGCCTGCTGCC
>NW_024415173.1:0-1664 GCF_014898765.1 Herpailurus yagouaroundi | reverse complement strand
CTGGAGTCGCTTCGGCCCTGGCGACGACCCTGGCCCGAACCCTAACCTAGCTAAGGCTCTCTCCCCATGGGGACCCCTTTCCAACGTCTGACAACATCACTCGTCTGAGGTCCAGAAGCGGTGTAGACTGAGTCGGCATGGAAGCTGGAAGCTCCCCATGTCGTTTCCCAGGCCCGGCTGCAGCTGCCCGTGAGGATTCCGGAGGCCTCTTCGACCAGGGGCGGATCGACGAGTGTGGCCTTGAGTGCCAAAGACGGATCCTGACCGGCACCGTCCCTTGTGCCCTCAACTCAGCCCTTCACGGAGACCACTGCCCTGCAGTGGTTTCGGCGCCTGGAGCCTCCTGGGTGCTAACCCTAACCCTAACCCTACCCCAATCCGGGACCCCCCACGGAAACCTAAGCCTGACTCGATCCCTAACCCTGCAATTGAGCCGCCTTCTGGCACGGGCCCTCACTTCAGCCCTCGAGGGAGATCACGAGACCGGATTTGCTTCGGCCTTGGCGACGTCCCTAGCCCTAACCCTAACCCTAGCTAAGGCTCTCTCCCCATGGGACCCAATTGCAACGTCTGAAAACATCACGCGCCTGGAGTCCAGATGCGGAGCAGGCTGACTCGGCATGGAAGCTGGAAGCTCCCCATGTTGCTTCCCAGGCCAGCCTGCAGCTGTCCGAGAGGATTCCGGAGGCCTCCTCGACCAGGGGGGATCGACGTGTATGGCCTTGGCAGCCAAAGATGGATCCTGACCGGCACCGTCCCTTGTGCCCTCAACTTAGCCCTTCGGGGAGACCACTGACCGACTGTGGTTTCGCCGCCTGGAACCGCCTGGGAGCTAACCCTAAATCGAACCCTACCCCACACCGAGACCCTCCACCGAAACCGAAGCCTGCCTCGAGCATTAACCCTGCAATTGAACTGCCTTATGGCATGGGCCCTCACTTCCGCCCTCAGGGGAGATCACGAGGCTGGAGTCGCTTCGGCCCTGGCGACGTCTCTGGACCGAACCCTAACCCTAGCTAAGTCTCTTTCCCCATGGGGACCCAATTCCAACCTCTGACAACATCACTCGACTGAGGTCCAGAAGCGGTGTAGACTGACTCGGCATGGAAGCTGGAAGCCCCCCATGTCGTTCCCCAGGCCCAGCTGCAGCTGCCCGTGAGGATTCCCGAGGCCTCCTCGACCAGGGACCGATTGACGTGTGTGGCCTTGGCAGCCAAATAGAGATCCTGACCGGCACCGTTCCTTGTGCACTCAAATCAGCCATTCACGGAGACCACCTCCCTGCTGTGGTTTCGGCGCCTGGAGCCTCCTGGGAGCTACCCCTAACCCTAACCCAAACCCGATCCGGGCATGTCCACCTAAACCAAAGCCTTGCTCAACCATTAACCCTGCAAATGAGCCGCCTTTGGGCATTGGGCCTCACATCAGCCCTTTAGGGAGATCATGAGACTGGAGTCGCTTCGGCCTTGGTGACGTCCCTGGACCTAACCCTAACCCTACCTCAGGCTCACTCCCCATGGGGACCCAATGCTGACGTCTGACAACACCACGCACCTGGGGTCCAGAAGCAGTGCAGACTGACTCAGCATGGAAGCAGGAAGCTCCCCATGTCTGTTCCCAGGCCCGGCTGCAGCTGCCAGAGAGAATTCCGTAGGCCTACTCGA
>NW_024415172.1:0-3975 GCF_014898765.1 Herpailurus yagouaroundi | reverse complement strand
GGCTTTTCACTGACTTGTGTGTTCTCCCCTTCCTTTCACCCAAATGGAATTTCTTCCATTCCTGCACACAGGTTTTATACTTTTCTGTAGAGAGATTTTCGTTTTCATGCCTAAATGTATTGCTATAATTTTTATTGTTTTTGATGCTATTGTAAATGGGATTGTTTTCTTAACTTCTTAGATAATTGGGTTAGTGTATAGGAATGATACAGAATTTGATACGGTGACTTTTTAGTTTGGAACTTCACTGTATTTCTTGATTAGATATTAACAGGTTCTTTTACATTAAACTTTTTATTTCAGTCCTTTACCTAGTTTAAAAAAAAAACATGTTATTTGGGAATAGCTGACACACTACGTTACATTAGTTTCAGAGGAACAACATAGTCATTGGACAAATGTATACATTCTGCTACGCTAACACAGGTATAGCTATCATCTGTGACCATGCTTCACTACTCCAGTACCATTCTCTAGGTCCCCTATGCTGTATATTCTATCTGTGATTCATTCATTGCATAATCAGAAGCCTGCATCACCCAATCCCCTTCACATATCTAGGGCATCCTTGTCTTGTGCCTGACCTTAGGGCAAAATCTTTCACAATTTCACTACTGAGTATGACATTAGCTGTGGGCTTCACATACAGGGCCTTTCTTAAGTGCAGATTTGTTCCTCCTACACAGAATTTTAAAGAGATTTTTAGCACAAATGGATACTAAATTTTCTCAGAATGCTTTTTCTGTGTCTATTGACATCATCACATGAGTTTTCTTTTTCTTTTTTAACATGTATTTATTTAGTTTAGTTTAAATGTATTTATGTGGGGCGCCTGGGTGGCGCAGTCGGTTAAGCGTCCGACTTCAGCCAGGTCATGATCTCGCGGTCCGTGAGTTCGAGCCCCGCGTCCGGCTCTGGGCTGACAGCTCAGAGCCTGGAGCCTGTTTCCGATTCTGTGTCTCCCTCTCTCTCTGCCCCTCCCCCGTTCATGCTCTGTCTCTCTCTGTCCCAAAAATAAATAAATGTTGAAAAATAAAATTAAAAAAAAAAAGTATTTATGTATTTCTTTAGTATTTATTTTTTCAAGTTTTTATTTAAATTACAGTTGGTTAACATACAGTGTAATATTAGCTTCAGGTATAGAATGTAGTCATCCATCACTTACATACAACACCCAGTGATCCTCACTACTAGTGCCCTCCTTAGCCCATCACCCATTTAACCCATCCCCCTACGCCACCTCCCTGGCGACGTCCCTGGACCGAACCCTAACTGTAGCTAAGGCTCTCGCCCCATGGGAACCCAATTCCAACATCTGATAACACCAGGCGCCTGGGGTCCAGACACGGAGCAGGCTCACCTGGCATGGACCTTGGAAGCTCACCATGTCGTTTCCCAGGCCCGGCTGCAACTGCCCGAGAGGACTGCGGAGGCCCCCTCGACCAGGGGCCCAATCACGTGTGTGGTCTTGGCAGACAAAGACGGATCCTGACCGGCACCATCCCTTGTGCCCTCAACTTAGCCATTCAGGGAGATCACTGCCCTGCTGTGGGTTCGGCGCCTGGAGCCTCCTGGGACCTAACCCTAACCCTAACCCTACCCCGAACCTGACCCTCCACGGCAACCTAAGCGTGCCTCGAACCCTAACTCTGCAATTGAGCCGCCTTCTGGCATGGGCCCTCACTTCAGCCCTCGAGGGAGATCACGAGCCCGGATTCGCTTCGGCACTGGCGACGTACCTGCTCGCCCCAGGCCTCCAGGTCCTGAGTCATTTACCATGGCTTACCATGGCTGAAGCCGCTCCCTGTACCTGAGAGAAACGGGTCACAGAATCCCATACAGCCTGCAGACTCTGAGGTCTCAGCAGAGAAACTTCTGGGGAAGGTCCGAGAAGTGGGAGACACAGAATCCACAGCAGCCCCTCCAGGGGCTGTGCAGCAAGCACAAAATCCCAAGCGAGACACATGCCTGAATCCCAAAAAGCCAACAAACCTTGTTGTCTCAGCTCAGAAACTCCCGGCATATGTCCAAGGGATGCGAGACACAGAATCACAAGCAGCTGCCGTGAGCCCCATCCTCCAGGCAATGAGTCAATTACCATGGCTTACCATGGATGAAGCCGCTCCCTGTACCTGAGAGAAAGGGGTCACAGAACCCCACAAAGCCTCCAGACGCTGGGGTCTCATCTCAGAAACTCCCGGGGAATGACAGAGGGATGGGAGACACAGAATCCCAAGCATCCCTTCCAGGGGCTGTGAAGCGAGAACAAAATCCCAAGCGAGACAGAAGCTAGAATCCGAAAAAGACTCCAGACCCCGGGGTCTCAGCTCAGATATTCCGGAATAGGTCCGAGGGATGCGAGACACAGAATGGGTAGTGCCACAGCTCACCCCAGTCCCCTGGGCCCGGGGCTGCTTGCCCCGGGGCTCCATATCCTGAGTCATTTACCGTGGCTCTCCATGGCTGCTGCCAATCCCTGTACCTGAGAGGAAGGGGTCACAGAATCCCGTACAGCCTCCAGATCTGGGGTCTCAGCAGAGAACCTTCCGGGGAAGGTCCGAGAAATGGGAGACACAGAATCCCAAGCAGCCCCTCCAGGGGCTGTGCAGCAAGCACAAATCTCAAGCTAGACACATGTCTGAATCCCAAAAAGCCAACAAACCCTGAGGTCTCAGCTCAGAAACTCCCGGGATAGGTCTGAGGGTTGCGAGACATAGAATCCCAAGCAGCCGCTGTGAGCCCCGGCTTCCAGGACCTGAGTCACTTACCATGGCTCACCATGGCTGAAGCCGCTCCATGTACCTGAGAGAAAGGGGTCACAAAACCCGAAACAGCCTCCAGACCCTGGGGTCTCAGCTCAGAAACTCCCCGGATAGCTCCGGGGGATGCGAAACACAGAAAGGTTAGTGTCGCTGCCCGCCCTGGGCCTCCTCGCCCGGGGCTGCTCGCCCAGGGCCTCCTCGCACCGGGCCTCCAGTCCCGGGGCTGTTCGCCCCGGCCCTCCTCGTCCGGGGCAGCTCGCCCCGGACATCCAGGCCTCCAGGCCAGGGGCGGCCCACCCCGGGCCTCCTCGCCCGGGGCGGCCCGATCCGGGCCTCCTCGCCCGGGGCTGCCCGCCCCGAGCCTCCAGGCCCGAGACTGCTTGACCCTGGCCTCCTCGCCAGGGGCTGCTCGCCCAGGGCCTCCAGGCCTCCAGGCCCGGGGCGGCCCTTCCAGGGCCTACACTCCCGGGGCGGCCCGCCCCGGGCCTCCTCGACCGGGGTTGCTCACCCCAGGGCTCCTCGCCCGGGGCTGCTCTTCCCAGGGCATCCTTGCCCGGGGCTGTCTCTTACCATGGCTCATCATGGCTGAAGCCTCTCCCTATACCCGAGAGAAACTGGTCAGAGTATCCCACACAGCCTCCAGACCATGGGGTCTCAGCTGAGAAACTTACGGGGAAGGTTGGACAAGTGGGAGACACAGAATCCCAAGCAGCCCCTCCAGGGGCTATGCAGCGAGCACAAAATCCCAAGGAGACATATGCCTGAATCCTAAACAGCCAACACACCCTTTCTCTCAGCTCAGAAACTCCTGGGTTAGGACCGAGGGATGCGAGACACAGAGTCCCAAACACCTGCTATGAGCCCCGGCTTCCAGGCCCTGAGTCATTACCATGGCTCACCATGGCTAAAGCCGCTCCCTGTACCTGAGAGGAAGGGGTCACAGAACACGAAACAGCCTCCAGACCCTGGGGTCTCAGCTCAGAAACTCCCCGGAACGATCCGAGCGATTGGAGACACAGAATGGGTAGTGCCCGGCTCGCCCCGGGCCTCCAGGCCCGGGGCTGCTCGCCCCGGGCCTCCAGTCCCGGGGCTGCTCGCCCCAGGCCTCCTCGCCCCGGGCCTCCTCGCCCGGGGTTGTCTCTTATCAAGGCTCATAATGGCAGAAGCCTCTCCCTATACCTGAGAGAAACTGGTCAGAGTATCCCACACAGCC
>NW_024415171.1:0-1154 GCF_014898765.1 Herpailurus yagouaroundi | reverse complement strand
ACATTGGGGTTGAAGGGCCTGCTGAGGCCCCTTTCTTCTCTCCTTTGGTCTTGCACCAACCCCATCAGATGGGATAATTAAGAAACTGAGAGACAGTGGGTTCTTCCCAGGCATCCACTTAACCTCTGACTAAATTATTTCCCAGGGTACTACTTGTAAATATCTCCAAGGTTTGTATAATATCAGCAGGCCCCAGGGAGTCCCTCTAGCCCCTCCCTGCCCACTGGGGCTCTCCAGATAGATTTGACAAATTGGCTTCCTCTCTGGTTAATGGCTACATGTTTGGTAGATGGACTGATGCTGACTGGACCTGCCAATGCCACGACTGTGGTAAAGAATGTAATGCCTGAAATGGTTCCTGGATTTGCCATTCCATTATGGATTTAGCCAGACCAAGGAACTCACTTCAGCACATAGACAAACTACATACTTGCAAAGACTGGGGGTGATAATTAGAATTTCATACCCCACATCATCCTTAATCATCACAAAGGAGGACGATGAGGATATGTGGATTAGGGGAACAGATATGGAACATGAAAAACTAGACACAATATTCCTTCAGGAAAAATCCGCCTGGAAACTGGCCTGCAACATCCAGAAATATTGTCCTTGGCCCTTAATGAGATTTGGAATGCTCCAAATAGCAGGCAGGGACTGACCCCCTTTGCAACAGTATTTTCGAAAGGAATCCTTAATCCTTTCTTTACTGATTGAGTGAACTTCATGATAACTTATATGACCAAGTTGATGCCATGCAGAGCCATGTCCAAGAACTAACAGGTGCACTTGGATCATATCATCCACAGACAATAAGAACATGGCCTCTGCCACTGACTAGCCTTGCCACTCTGTCTACAGAATATGGGATGCTTATCAGGTCTTCAGAGAGCACTGAGTGCCACCTCACTGAGAAGTACCTTATGATGAACTCCTAACCGACTACACTGCCATCAGAATTAGGGAAAATTTCTCTGGATTCATGCAAGCTGCACAAAATAGATTCAGATCGCCATTGTCAAGACCGTGGATGACCATCCCCATGATGACCATTGGTAAGGATTCCCAGAGACAATTCCCAGGCTCCGGAAGCACATGGCATCACATAGTAGGTCACGGATCAAAAAACTGCATTTCCACCTAGTTTCATTTTC
>NW_024415170.1:0-1171 GCF_014898765.1 Herpailurus yagouaroundi | reverse complement strand
TTTCTCTGGCCTATCATGGCATTCTACACATAAAAAAAAAAAAAAAACAAACAAACAAACAAAAAAAACAAACAAACCAAAAAAACCCTTTACCACATCTCACTGTAATCAGTTAACTCACCTCTCTGCCTTAGCAGACTGGCTATGTTAGGAAGGTAGATTTCAGCACAGCTGGCTTTCTATCCCCGATATTTAGCTCATAAACAGCAGTTGATATTTCCAAATGAATAAATAAAAAGTTATCAACCATGAAAGTTTTAAAGTTTAAGCAGTAGGATATTTAAAAGAAACTTTTAAACATTTAAACAGCAGGCCATTTAATGGTCATTTCACGTGCTAGCCATTCACCTTGTTCCCGGAAGTGAGTGCAATCTTGCTGGCCCATTTGCCAGTGGGAAGATATGGGCATTTAAAAGTGCATCTCCAGGAGGTATCACCAACCCACAGAGGGATCTCAAGCAGCCTGTCATCTACAGAGCCCATCAGATCAGGGTCCATTTCCTGGCCTTGACCTGTAGGGTACCTGTAGCCACTAAAAGAGGTATGCAGATATTCATTGTTAAGCAAATCTCTTTTGTCTTTAGGTTAAGGAGTGCAGGGGGATATGTTGGTCTATGTGTGTGTGTGTTTGTGTGTGCGCGGAGGAGGGAGGAGGCAATATGTGCATCACTTCTTCAGAGACGCCTTCCCTGACCTCTTTGGTTAGGTGACGTTAGCCTCCCCACCCTCAGAGCGCCTTATTCTCCCTCTCTGCACGGGTCACAGCTGTTGTTGCATTTATGTGGTTAATGCCCGTCTCCCCTGCTAGATAGGAAACTGCTCGAGGCAAGGAACCCATCACGATCCTGTTAACCCCCGTGGGATGCCCAGTAGGATGCCTGAAGCATCACAGGCATTCCACGAACAGCTCTTCGACAAATGTTTCTGGGGCGAACTGGGGCTGCCGACCACCCCCGGTCGGCCTACCGCTACCCTACCGGGGACTAACTCCCCGCCCACCAGCGGCCGGGCCAGGCGGGGCGCGGTAGGGCGCGGCCGGCGGCGCGCGGCGGGGCGCTCTCGCGGGGAGGGTTCTCCCGCTCGCGTGGGCGCGGCCCGGGGAGGAGAGGGGGAAACCAGGGAGGGAGCGGGGCGACGCGTGGCCACGGCTGGGCCAATGAGCGCCGGCCGG
>NW_024415169.1:0-1263 GCF_014898765.1 Herpailurus yagouaroundi | reverse complement strand
CGGGGCACTTCCCATTCTGTGTCTCCAGTGCCTCAGAACTTTGTGGGGAGTTTCTGCGCTGACACCCCAGGGTCTGGAGGCTCTTTCGGGTCCTGTGAAACCTTTCTCTCAGGTACAGGGAGCGGCTTCATCCAGGGTGAGCTATGGGAATGACTCAGGCTTGGAGGCCGGGTCTCGGAGCAGGTGTTTGGGATTCTGTGTTTCGCTAGCCTCGGTCCTAACCCGGGAGTTTGTGAGCTGAGAGGAAGGGTTTGTTTGCTTTTTAGGAGTCAGGCATCTGTCTCCTAGGGATTTTGGGCTCGCTGCATAGCCCCTGCAGGGGCTGCTTGGGATTCTGTTTCTCCCACTTCTCCAACCTTCCTCGTAAGTTTCTCAGCTTAGACCCCATGGACTGGAGGCTGTGTGGGATACTCTGACCCGTTCCTGTCAGCTGCAGGGAGAGTCTTCACTCATGATGAGCCATGGAAGAGACAGCCCTGGGCGAGGAGGACCGGGGCGAGCAGCCCCCGTCGGGGAGGCCCGGGGGGAGCAGCCCCGTGCCGGGAGGCCCAGGGCGAGCGGGGCACTTCCAATTCTGTGTCTCCAGTGCCTCGGAACTTTGTGGGGAGATTCTGCGCTGACACCTCAGGGTCTGGATGCGGTTTCGGGTCCTGTGAAATCTTTCTCTCAGGTACAGGGAGCAGCTTCAACCATGGTGAGCCATGGGAATGACTCTGGCTTGGCGGCCGGGTCTCATAGCAGGTGTTTGGGATTCTGGGTTTCGCTAGCCTCGGTCCTAACCCGGGAGTTTCTGAGCGGAGAGGAAGGGTTTGTTTGCTTTTTAGGAGTCAGGCATCTGTCTCCTTTGGATTTTGGGCTCGGTGAATAGCCCCTGCAAGGGCTGCTTGATACTCTGTTTCTCCCACTTCTCCAACCTTCCTTGTAAGTTTCTCAGCTTAGACCCCATGGACTGGAGGCTGTGTGGGATACTCTGACCCGTTCCTCTCAGGTGCAGGGAGAGTCTTCAGCAATGATGAGCCATGGCAAGAGAGAGCCCCGGGCGCGGTGGCCCGGGGCGAGCAGCCCCGGGCGAGGAGGCCCGGGGCGAGGAGGCTCGGGGCGAGCAGCTCCGGGCGAGGAGGCCCGGGGAGAGCAGCCCTGGGCCCGGGGGCCCGGGGCGAGCGGGGCACTTCCCATTCTGTGTCTCCAGTGCCTCGGACCTTTGTGGAGAGTTTCTGCGCTGACACCCCAGGGTCTGGAGGTTCTTTCGGGTCCTGTGAACCC
>NW_024415168.1:0-1320 GCF_014898765.1 Herpailurus yagouaroundi | reverse complement strand
GTTAGCAAAAGTTTCTATAGGAATTTAGCCACGTCACATTCTTAACACATTTGTGGTATGCATTTTTTTACTTGTTTGTTTGAAGCTTTTTCTTTTTTTCTTTTTAATATAATTTATTGGCAATTTAGCTAACATCCAGTGTATACATTGTTCTCTCAGCTGTGGGAGTAGATTTCCATGATTTATCACTAACAAACAACACCCAGTACTCAAAATGTTGTTTTCCTATATAATAACAATGCATATCTTTCTATTTTTCAGCTACACTTTTTGACTTTCTGTGGTATTTTTTTTTATTTGACTTACAAAGAAATGCACATATTTAATGCATTTTAATATGTTACATGTATTTTAAAATACTTTCCTATTTGATGACTATGGACATATGCAAATAACCTGAGATACCATTACTACAATCAAGAAATAAATATATAATACCTCCCAAAGTTTCATCATGTCCCTTTGTTGTTGTTTTGTTTTTTTGTTTATATATTGGAACACTTATTCTGAAAACATCCATACAGTTCAAAGTGACCTATAGATTCAATGCTATCTCCATCAAAATCCCAATGGCATTTTTTTTTGCAAAAATAGAAAAAAAATCTAAAATTTATATGGAACTACATAACACTGAGAATACTCAAGAGATCTTAAGAAAGAACAAAGCTGGTGGCATTATAATTCCTGATTTCAAAACATATTACAAAGCTACAGAAATTAAAACAGTATGATACTGTCAAAGAGACAGATATATAGGCGAAAGGAACAAAATAGTTCATAAATCAACCAACATGTATACAGCCAAGTGATCTTTGATAAGGATGCCAAGAATATGCAACAGAGAAAGGATTGTTTCTTTTACAAAGAGTGCTGGGAAAACTAGGAGTCCACGTGGAAGGAAGGAAGGAAGGAAGGAAGGAAGGAAGGAAGGAAGGAAGGAAGGATGGAAGGAAGGATGGAAGGAAGGAAGGAAAGAAGGAAGGGAGGGAGAAAGGGAGGGAGGGAGGGAGGAAGGAAAAGAAAAAAAGAAAGAAAAAGAAAGGGAGGGAGAGAGGGTGGCAGGGAGAGAGAGAGATAGAAAGAAGGAGAAAAGGAAAAGAAATTGGATCCCTACTTTACACCATACACAAATATCAAATCAAAATGGATTAAAGACTTAAATGTAAGACCTAAAACTTTAAAACCTGTAGAAAACAACCTAAAAGAGAGGTCTTGACAATGATTTCTTAGACATGACACCAAAGGCACAGGCAGTAAAAGCAAAAATAGACAAGTAAAAATGCTTCCACAAAGCAAAGGAAACAATTGACAGAATGATCT
>NW_024415167.1:0-1757 GCF_014898765.1 Herpailurus yagouaroundi | reverse complement strand
CAGGGCAGTGGTCTCCGTGAAGGGCTGAGTTGAGGGCACAAGGGACAATGCCGGTCAGGATCCATCTTTGTGTGCCAAGGCCATACACGTCGATCCCCCCTGGTCGAGGAGGCCTCCGGAATCCTCTCGGACAGTTGCAGGCTGTCCTGGGAAACGACATGAGGAGCTTCCAGCTTCCATGCCGAGTCAGCCTGCCCCGCATCTGGGCTCCAGGCGCGTGATGTCGTCAGACGTTGCAATTGGGTCCCATGGGGGAGAGCCTTAGCTAGGGTTAGGGTTCGGGCTAGGGACGTCGCCAGGGCCGAAACGACTCCGGGCTCGTTATCTCCCTCGAGGGCTGAAGTGAGGGCTCGTGCCAGAAGGCGGCTCAATTGCAGGGTTAGGGATCGAGGCAGGCTTAGGTTTCCGTGGATGTTCCCGATTTGGGGTAGGGTTATGGTTAGGGTTAGCTCCCAGGAGGCTCCAGGGGCCGAACCCACAGCAAGGCAGTGGCCTCCGCGAAGTGCTGAGTTGAGGGCACAAGGGACGGTGCCCATCAGGATCCGTCTTTGGCTGCCAAGGCCAGACTCGTCGATCCGCCCCTGGTCGAGGAGGTATCCGGAATCTTCACGGGCAGCTGCAGCCGGACCTGGGAAACGACATGGGGAGCTTCCAGCTTCCATGCCGACTCAGTCTACACCGCTTCTGGACCTCATACGAGTGATGTTGTCAGACGTTGGAATGGGGTCCCCATGGGGAGAGAGCCTTAGCTAGGCTTAGGGTTCGGGTCAGGGACGTCGTCAGGGCCGAGGCGACTCCCGTCTCGTGATCTCCCTTGAGGGCTCAAGTGAGGGCCCATGTCAGAAGGCGGCTCAATTGCAGGGTTAGGTTTCGAGGGAGGCTTAGGTTTCGGTGGAGGTTCCCGGTTCGGGGTAGGGTTAGGGTTAGGGTTAGCTTCCAGGAGGCTCCAGGCGCCAAACACTCAGCAGGGCAGTAGTCTCCGCCAAGGTCTGAGTTGAGGGCACAAGGGACGGTGCCGGTCAGGATCCATCTTCGGCTGCCAAGGCCATATACGTCGATCCCCCCTGGTCGAGGAGGCCTCCGGAATCCTCTCGGACAGCTGCAGGCTGGCCTGGGAAACGACATGGGGAGCTTCCAGCTTCCATGCCACGTCAGCCTGCCCCCCATCTGGGCTACAGGCGCGTGATGTTGTCAGACGTTGCAATTGGGTCCCATGGGGAGAGAGCCTGAACTAGAGTTAGGGTTCGGGCTAGGGACGTCGCCAGGACCGAAGCGACTCCGGTCTCGTGATCTCCCTCGAGGGCTAAAGTGAGGGCCCGTGCCAGAAGGCGACTCAATTGCAGGGTTAGGGATTGAGGCAGGCTTAGGTTTCTGTGGAGGGTCCCGGTTTGGGGTAGAGTTAGGGTTAGGGTTAGCACCCAGGAGGTTTCAGGCACCGAACCCACAGCAGGGCAGTGGTCTCCGCGAAGGGCTGAGTTGAGGTCACAGGCGACGGTGCCGGTCAGGATCCGTCTTTGGCTGCCAAGGCCACACTCGTCGATCCGCCATTGGTCGAGGAGGCATCCGGAATCTTCAAGGGCAGCTGCAGCCGGGCCTGGGAAACGACATGGGGAGCTTCCAGCTTCCATGCCGACTCAGTCTACACCGCTTCTGGACCTCAGACGAGTGATATTGTCAGACGTTGGAATGGGGTCCCCAAGGGGAGAGAGTCTTAGCTAGGCTTAGGGTTCGAGCCTGGTACGTCGCCAGGGCCGAGG
>NW_024415166.1:0-6508 GCF_014898765.1 Herpailurus yagouaroundi | reverse complement strand
CGCGGGGCTCGAACTCACGGACCGCGAGATCGTGACCTGGCTGAAGTCGGACGCTTAACCGACTGCGCCACCCAGGCGCCCCGATACTGTGATTTTTTGTAACTAATTGAAATCAAGGGAAATAAAGTTATTTACAGATAAATACTCAAAAGTGGTTTTTTACATAGAGCAGGTACCCTTTAGTAGAAAACAAAAGATACTTTTCAAGTGTCTGAAAATTAATTTCTTTTTATTTTATTTTATTTTATTTTTTAATTTTTTTTTTAAGTTTATTTTTGAGAGAGAGAGAGACAGAGCGTGAGCATGGGAGGGGTAGAGAGAGAGGGAGACACAGAATATGAAGCAGGCTCCGGGCTCTGAGCTGTCAGCACAGAGCCCGACGCGGGGCTTGAACTCACGAGCTATGAGATCATGAACTGAGCCGAAATCAGCCTCCCAACCGACTGAGCCACCCAGGCGCCCCAATTAATTTCTTTTTAAAATTTCTATATGAATGTGTATGTGTCACCTATCTAGAAAAAAGGTAAATGTTTGGTTAAAATACATTAATAATTATAAGTTTCATGATAAACTTCAAGAAAAGAAAAAGGACAAATAAAATACCAGGAATGAAAAAAGAATGTCACTACAAAGCCACTTGGCATTGAAATGATTAAAGCTTATTATGAACATTTTATCAGTAAATTTGAAAATTTTATTTGAAATGTACAAAATCCTAGAAAAACATGAAATCTAAAACCAACAAAAGGAGAAATAGAAATAGGAATGTTGAATAATTTTAAGTCTACATGAGGTATCTCTGCTCCTATCAAAGTCTACTTGGGCTCTGAATTCCAACTGTAGCCGTTTCAAAGAGTTTGCTCCTAAAGTTATTCTTTCTTTTCCCAATATCATAGCTATTTTTCCTGGATCCTTGCTATCAGCATGTAAACATGGGCTCATGTCTAATACTCTTTCTTTTCTTTTTTTTTACTTTTTTAAAAAGTTTTTTTAGTGTTTATTTTTGAGAGAGAGAGAGAGACAGGGTGCTAGCAGGGAAGGGGCAGAGAAAGAGGGGGACACAGACTCTGAAGCAGGCTCCAGGCTCTGAGCTGGTCAGCACAGAGCCCAAGGCAGGGGCATGACCTGAGCCAAAGTCAGATGCTTAACCAACTGAGCCACCCAGGCACTCCATGTCTAATACTCTTAAAAAAGGAAAACCCCACATCTTTGATATCATACACTCCCACTCCTCAATATTTCTGAGTCTTTTCGTAGAAAAACTCCTTGAAAGGAGCCATGATACTGATGTCTCTACTTTGGCCCCATCTGGACCACCATAACCATGCTGTTGTCTTCACTGCTATACTAAAAGTGCTCTTGACAACCAACCGTTTTCATGGAGCCAAATCAACTGGATGCTTCTGTGTTCTTATTTTACTTTAAACTCTCTGTAGGATTTCACACTTTCAACCACTCCCTTTTTCCTGAAATACTCTTCCATGAGACCACACAGTCCCGGTTTCCTTTCTACTTTACTACCTGTTCTTTCTCAGTCTCCTTTACTGATTACTTGTCCTCTGCTTGATTTCTACATGTTGAATTTAGTTCTGTGACGAATTCTCTTTTCTAATTATGCATTCTCCTTAGGCACCCTCATCCATTTTTTAGATTTACACATCTATATTTTGAGAACTCCCAAATCTCTATCGTGATCCTTGCTTTCCCCCTGAAACTCTATCACATTCAACAGCATATTTATCTTTTCTATAAGAATATTTAGAACATGTCTCAAACTTAAAATGGCAAAACAGAACTTTGTCCTCAAACCTCAAGTCTATCCCGTCCCATAAATGGGCGCACAATCTAGCCAGTTAATCACACCTGACTTCTAATCTCTCAGGACCTCCTGTTGAATGTATCCTAAATATATCCTGAATCCATTCACTTCTTTCCATGTGCTAGTCCAAGGCAACATCATCTCTTGCCTCGATTACTGAAACTCCTAACTAGCCTTTTTACTTTGGCTCTTGCCCTGTAAAAGTATTCCCCACATAGTACCCAGAGCAATCATTTTAAAACTTAGATCATGTCATTTACATACTTAAACCCCATCCAATGACTTCTTTAAATTTAGAATGACATCCTGTACAATATAGTTCTTCCTGCCTACTTTTGAACATCATCGTATGCCACTCTCTAGCTTATTCACTACACTTCACTACAAATCTCAAATTGATTGCATCAATTATCTATTTCTGCTTAACAAATTACCACAAGATCAGTAGCTGTCACATTTATTATCCCACAGTTCCCATGGGTCAATCTCATTTATTTGGTTGCCAGTGGGAATGGGGGGTAGTTAGAGTAGGGGGGAGGGTACGGAAACGTGTGAAAGTGGTCCAAGGAAACAAACTTCTGGTTATAAGATGAATAAGTTCTGGGGATGTAATATATAGCATGGTGACTACAGTTAACAATATTGCATTCTATACTTCCAAGTTGCTAAGACAGTAGATCTTAAAAGTTCTCAAGACACACACACACACATACACACACACACACGGTAGCCATGTGAGGTGATAAAAGTTTTAACTAACCTTGATGCAGTAATCATTTCACAATATATACCTATATCAAATCATCATATTGTACACCTTAAACTTACACAATGCCATATGTCAATTATAATTCAATAAAGCTTGAAAAAATATCGCTTAAGAGATTCCTACATCCCAGTGCGTGCAGAAGCAGTTCATTCATTTTTGTTTCTGTATAGTATTCCATTGGACTAATATACCACTGTTTTCTTAAACCATCCTACTGTTTATGAACATTTGGGTATACCCAGTTTTTTGGCTATTGTGAATAATGCTGCTGTGAATATTTTATCCATGTGTTTTGAGAAATACACATATGCATTTCTATTCTGTAAGTATCTAAGGAGTAGAATTGCTGGGCTTCAAGGAATGCATTGCTGAGCATTAGCAAATACTATCAGATAGTTTTCCAAAGTGGCTGGGCCAATTTGTAAGACCATTCATTATGTGACAATTCCAGTAACTCTACTCCTTGCCAATACTTGATATTGTCAGTCTTTCTAATTTTAATCATTCTGATAGGTGTATAGTAAATCATAATGTGATTTTAATTTGTTTTACTTGAAAATAATAAAGTAGGGAAAAGTTGAATGTGTTGCCATATCTCTTAAGTGCCAATTCAAGTCTTTTGTCTACTTTTCTACGGAGCTGTTTGCCTTTTCTAATTGATTTGTAGGAGTTTATTATATAGTTTAGATGTGAGTCCTTATCATTTACATATATTTCTTTTCCCTCTAGTGGCTTGGCTTTTCACTCGGTAATAGTATGTTTTAATAAACAAGAGTTCCTAATTTTAATGTATTGCAAGTTAATAATTTTATCTTTCAGTCTTTTGTTTTACAGCTAGCACTTTTTGAGTTCTATTTAAATTATAAAAGCTCTGTGATCTGGCACAATCATTTTTCATCTGAGCAAATTAAGATTAATTGTCCAAAGTTCTATGGGCAATTAGTGATCCTCTCAACCCTTCAACCATTTGGACTCCAAGTCTAGTGCTCTTCTCAATTTTTAAATTATTATTTCCCTCTTCAAATTTATTAATATAGATTTTTAAATCCTAAACTTTATTGGTAAATCACTAAAACTGTCCTTTACTGTTACCACTATGAGTTGTGTTTATTTTTTTTTATATTATTTAGTATAGTCTAAGTGATTCACGTTATACTAAGTATTATGTAAGACTTTATGGAGTTTGGGGATCACAACAAAAATCTCATTGGGCAACTATAGTACAATGTCACAACCAGGATCTTGACATTGATATAGGCAAGATATAGAAGATTTGCATCACCACAGAATCATCTTGTGTCTTTTCATATCCACACCCACTCTGTCCTACCCCCAACCCTTACTGATGTCCTGGCAACCATGAGTCTCTTCTCCATTTCTATACATTGTTATTTTAAGAATGTTGTGTAAATGGAATCATACAGTAAGTAACCTTTTGGGATTGGTTTATTTCACTCAGCATAATTCTCCGAAGATTCATCCAGGTTGTTATATGCACCAATAATGTGTTTTTTTGTTTGTTTTCTTTGGGTAAATATCCAGTAATGGAACGGTAGTTCTATTTTTAAGTTTTTAAGGGACATCCGTACTTTTTTCCACAGTGGCTGCACCAATTTGCATTCCTATCAACAGTGCATGAGGGTTCTTTTTCCTCTGCATCCTGGCCAACACTTGTTATTTCTTGTGTTTTTGATCTTAGCTATTCTTACAGGAGTGAGGTAATATCTCATTGTGGCTTTAATTTGCATTTCCCTGCTAATTAATTAGGTTGAGCATTTTTTCATTGGTCCATTGGCTATCTGTATGGAAAAATGTGTATTCAGGTCCTACACCCATTTTTAATCAGATTGTTAAGTTTTTTTTGATGTCGAGTTGTAGAAGTTCTCTATATATTTTGGGTATTAACCCCTTATCAGATATGTCATTTGCAAATGTACTCTCATTCAGTAGGTTGACTTTTTGTTTTATTGATGGTTTCCTTTGTTGTGCAAGAGCTTTTTATTTTGTTATAATCCCAGCTGTTCAATTTTGCTTTTGTTTCCTTTGTCTGAAGAAATATATCTAGAACAATGTTTCTACAGCTGATATCAAAGAAATTACTGATCCTATGTTCTCTTCTAGGATTTTTATGGTTTCAGGACTTGCATTTAGATCCTTAATCCATTTTGAGTTTATTTTTGGGTATGGTGGAAGAAAGTGGTCGTTTTCCTAACACCATTTATTGAAGACACTGTCTTTTCCCCATCGCATATTCTTGCCTCCTTTGTCATAGATTAATTGATCATATAAGTGTAGGTTTATTTCTGGGCTCCCTTTCTGTTCTATTAATCTATGTGTCTATCTTTGTGCCAGTACCATAATGTTTTGAGTACAGCTTTGTAGTAATTTGCTTTTTATTGTTACAAACTCTCCTAATTATTTTTGACACGAAAGGAACAATGACATTAATCAATAGGTGTCATACTTTAAGGAATCACACAACAGTGGTTAAATGATAACAGTTGTAACTTCTGTTTCATGTATGTCTGGAAACCAGTGTTGAAAAGTCATTTAGATTAAACTGAGATCACTTTAGTAGAGGAGGTGTATGACAACAATCAAATCCCCTTGGTAACAATCAGTTTACGACTTTCCATGTATACTTACAGAACTGTAAATTTTAGAAAATATAGCTTTTATTTGACATAATTGTCTCATCATTTAAAAGCCCTCATATACATAATAATTACCAAACACACAGGCTCCCCTGAAAGTCTGAGCACTTGCAGGAGCCATGATGATGTGAAGCGCTAAACTGAAGAGGTATCCTAAATGCTGTGTGCTCTAGTTCCTTAGAATTGCTTGTTCTTTTTTGAATGAGAATCGTATGCTAGGATTCTCTGACCACCTCAGATGCATATTTGAGTGCATTTCCTCTCTCCTTCCGTGCCATCTAAATCCCAGCCTCTGGGTCAGGTTTGGATGGGACAGCCTTCCTAGGACAGGCACAGCCTGCAGTTCATCCCAGGAAGGGCTGAATAACCCTAGAGCCCCAGGAAAACCAGGGACACCTGGGGCTGTATTAAGCTAGAGGAAGAGAGAAAGGCAAGAGCATTTGGAGACATAAAAGAAAATGAGGCCAGAGAGGAAACATATTTGTATTCTATTACGACATTAAACACACACACACACACACACACACACACACACACAAATTTGTAGCCTTACAACAACATACATTTATTGTCTCACAATTTCCATGGGACAGGATTGTTGACGCAAAATGAACAAACCTTTTTAAAAATTTTAAAGAGAAAGGAAAAGAGTTTTATTCCAGCCCACATTAGGACAGCTGCCAGGGATACACAATCTTCACAAAGAAGAGAGTGCTCCAGGAAAGGGACATTTGATGCAGGGTTATATATATTTTTTACATAAAGAGTTACAAACTATCATGATGAAGGACATTCTAGAAAGTTACAGACTTTATCTTACGTGTTTAGTATATGCAAGGCTGTATGACTTTAATCTGATGGTAACAAGAGAGTTTTCTTTGTTTTTACCATCTTTATGTTCAGAAAGCCCCTTTTTGGTTATTTTCTTTTTTTAACGAAGCAGATGAACAATGTGTGCTTGGGGCAGAAATGGAGCCCACACTTTGAGGTTTTGCTGAGTCATTTTGTTTTTGATAAACATTAAAGTGTAGCTTCTCTAAGAGCCCAGGAACAGGTCCCACACACATTAAAAGTTGAAAATGTCCTTTATCATTTCCCCTTGTTGACCAGTAATCTTTCCTCAGAAAGCACTGATGATCAAACTTATGTTTTTATGTCCCTTGGTGACAGGGTGACTGATCTTCCCCGAGTCCATCGAGCCCCTCATTGCTAGATATGAAGACCCACGACAGTTAAATTTTTTTTTCAACGTTTATTTCTTTATTT
>NW_024415165.1:0-1840 GCF_014898765.1 Herpailurus yagouaroundi | reverse complement strand
GGAGAGACACTTAGAGTGGTTTAGGGTTTGGTCCAGGAATGTCCCCAGGGCCAAAGCAACTCCAGTGTTGTGAATTCCATGGAGCTCTGAAGTCAGGGCACATGCGCAGCTGTGGGTCTGGTGTAGACTTAATGAGATAGATAGGGTTCAGTGTAGGGTGATATTTATGGTTAGGGTTACTGTTAGGTTTAGGTTTAGGTCCCATGAGACTCCAGACACTGACCCCAAACAGAGCAGGTGTCAACATGAAGGGCTGAGTGTAGTACACAAGGGAGGGTGCCCGTGAGTCTTCGTATTTGGGTTCCAAGACCAAACAAATGTATGGGCCACCCTTTGGGTAGGCCTCAGGATTCCTCCCCTGCAGCTGTAGTTGCGCTTTGGAAGTGACATGGTTATGTTCCAAGTTCCATGCCAACTATTTCTGGACCAATTCTTAAACCAGTGAGAGAGCTGTTGTCAGACATCGGAATTAGGTCCCAATGCATACAGAGCCATAGCTAGGGTTAGAGTTCATTCCAGCGGTGTGGCTATGGCCAAAGAGACTCCAGTCTTGTGATCTCGCTGCAGGGCTGTATTGAGTGCCCATGCGAGTATGCGGGTCAAGTGTAGTGTTTGGGTTAGAGATAGGGTTAGGTGTAGGTTGAAGTTTACCATTAGGGTTAGGGTTAGGTCCTAACCCAGCAAGCTCCAGGCACTGAACGCACAACAGAACAATTGTCTCCCCGAAGGGCTGAGTGTAGGATACAAGGGAGGGTGCCTGTTAGGATTAGTCTTTGGGTTCCAAGGCCAGGCAAATGTATGGGCCACACTTTGGTTAGGCCTCAGGAATCCTCTTGTGCAACTGCAGCTGTGCTTTTGAAATGACATGGTTATGTATGGTCCACGTTCCATGCTGAGTATTTTTGCACCGATTCTCGAACCCTTGTGGGTGCTGTTGTCAGATTTTAGAATTGGGTCCCCATGGGGAGAAGGCTTTAGGTAGGGTTAGGGTTCAGTCAAAGGAAGTCGACAGGGCTGAAGCGACTCCAGTCTCATGATCTCCATCGAGGGCTGTGTTGAGGGCCCTAGAAAAGGTGGGGTTCAAGTTTAGGATTCAATTAGAGATAGGGTTAGGTGTAAGTTGAAGGTTATGTTTAGGGTTACGGTTAGGGTTAGTTTTAGGTCCCAGGAGGCTCCAGGCACTGAACCCACAAAAGTGCAGTTGTCTCTCCGAAGGGATGAATAGAGTACATAAAGGAGCGTGCCGGTCAGTATCACTTCATAGGATCCAAGGCCAGAGAGATGTTTGGGCCACCCTTGGAATAGGCCTTAGGAATCCTGTCGTGCAGCTGCAATCACACTTTGCAAAGATATGGTGATGTTCCATGTTCCATGCCGAGTATTGTTGCACCGATTCTCGAACCCTTGTGCGTGCTGTTGTCAGACTTTTGAACTGGGTCCCCATGGGGATAGACACTTAGCTGGGGTAAGAGATCTGTACAGGGAATTGCTAAGGCCGAAGTGATACCAATGTTGTTAATTCCATGGAGGGCTGAAGTGAGGGCACATATGTGGCTGTGCATCTGGTTTACTTTTCATGTGCTAGATAGGGTAGGTTGAGGGTTATGTTTAGGGTTATGTTTACGGTTAGTGTTAGGTCCCAGGAAGCTCTCCATCCATGTAGTTTCAAATGGCAAGATTTTATCCTTTTTGATGGCTAAGTAATATACCATGGTGTGTGTATGTGTGTATGTATGTATGTATGTATGTGTATACACACACACGCACACACACACATATACATACTATGTATGTATGTATGTATGTATGTATGTATATATACCACGTCTTTATCCATTCA
>NW_024415164.1:0-1122 GCF_014898765.1 Herpailurus yagouaroundi | reverse complement strand
GGGGGGGGGGGGCATCTTTTAAAATAAATAATTTAAAAAATAATTTCAGTCTCAAAGTACTGTGGTATCTTAGGATGAGCTGATACAATACCTTGGATTTTCTCTAACATCCGGGATGTTAGATACCCAGGTGTCCTGGGTGAGTAATGGATGGGGGTAAGGCAAAACGAGTGTAGCCATGAACTGGGGTGTCTGGGTGGCTTGGTCGGCTAAGTGTCTGTCTATTGACTTTGGCTCAGGTTCGTGAGATCAAGCCCCACATCACTCTGTGCTGACAGCTTGGAGCCTGCTTGGGATTCTCTCTCTCTCTCTCTCTCTCTCTCTCTCTCTCTCTCTCTCTCCCCCCCCCTCTCTATGCACCCCCGAACTCTTGTGCTTTCTCTCTCTCAAATAAATAAATAAAACATTAAAAAAAATAAAAAGAGTAGGCATAAACTGAGAACCACTGATCCACCCAAGAGGATGGGCAGCTGGAAGGTAATTATTTCATTAAAAAAAATTAAAAAAAAATTTTTTTTTAACATTTATTTATTATTGAGAGACACAGAGAGAGTATAAGCAGGGGAAGGGCTGAGAGACGGGGAGACACAGAATCCAAAGCAGGCTCCAGGCTCCAGGCTCTGAGCTGTCAGCACAGAGCCCGACGTGGGGTGCAAACACGCAAACCGCTCGGTCATGACCTGAGCCAAAGTCGGACGCTCAACTGATGGAGCCACCCAGGCGCCCCAATTAAAAAAAAAATTTAGGGGCGCCTGGGTGGCGCAGTCGGTTAAGCGTCTGACTTCAACCAGGTCACGATCTCATGGTCCGTGAGTTCGAGCCCCGCGTCGGGCTCTGGGCTGATGGCTCAGAGCCTGGATCCTGTTTCCAATTCTGTGTCTCCCTCTCTCTCTGCCCCTCCCCCGTTCATGCTCTGTCTCTCTCTGTCCCAAAAATAAATAAACGTTGAAAAGAAAAATTAAAAAAAAAAAATTTAATGATTATTTTATCTTGAGAGAGAGACAGAGCATGAGCGGGGGAGGGGCAGAGAGAGGGAGACACAGAATCCGAAGCAGGCTCCAGGCTCTGAGATGTTAGCACAGACCCTGATGCGGGGCTGGAACTCATGAAACGTGCAATCAT
>NW_024415163.1:0-1158 GCF_014898765.1 Herpailurus yagouaroundi | reverse complement strand
GAAACAGAAAGCTTGAACAGACCCATAACCAGCGAAGAAATTGAATCAGTTATCGAAAATCTCCCAACAAATGAGAGTCCAGGACCAGATGGCTTCCCAGGGGAGTTCTACCAGACATTTAAAGCAGAGATAATACCTATCCTTCTCAAGCTGTTCCAAAAAGTAGAAAGGGAAGGAAAACTTCCAGACTCCTTCTATGAAGCCAGCATTACTTTGATTCCCAAACCAGACTGAGACCCAGCAAAAAAAGAGAACTACAGGCCAGTATCCCTGATGAATATGGATGCAAAACTTCTCAACAAGATACTAGCAAATCGAATTCAACAGCATATAAAAAGAATTATTCACCACGATCAAGTGGGATTCATTCCTGGGCTGCAGGGCTGGTTCAACATTCGCAAATCAATCAATGTGATACATCACATTAATAAAAGAAAAGATAAGAACCATATGATCCTGTCAATCGATGCAGAAAAGGCGTGACAAAATTCAGCATCGTTTCTTAATAAAAACCCTCGAGAAAGTCGGGATAGAAGGAACATACTTAAGGATCATAAAAGCCATTTATGAAAAGCCCACAGCTAATATCATCCTCAATGGGGAAAAACTGAGAGATTTCCCTGACATCAGGAACACGACAGGGATGTCCACTTTCACCGCTGTTGTTTAACACAGTGTTGGAAGTTCTAGCATCAGCAATCAGACAACAAAATGAAATCAAAGGCATCAAAATTGGCAAAGATGAAGTCAAGCTTTCACTTTTTGCAGATGACATGATATTATACATGGAAAATCCAATAGACTCCACCAAAAGTCTGCTAGAACTGATACATGAATTCAGCAAAGTTGCAGAATACAAAAGCAATGTACAGAAATCAGTTGCATTCTTATACACTAATAATGAAGCAACAGAAAGACAAATAAAGAAACTGATCCCATTCACAATTGCACCAAGAAACATAAAATACCTAGGAATAAACCTAACCGAAGATGTAAAAGATCTGTATGCTGCAAACTACAGAAAGCTTATGAAGGGAATTGAAGAAGATATAAAGAAATGGAAAAACATCCCATGCTCATGGATTGGAAGAATAAATATTGTCAAAATGTCAATACTACCCAAAGCAATCTACACATTCAATGCAATCCCAATCAAAA
>NW_024415162.1:0-1521 GCF_014898765.1 Herpailurus yagouaroundi | reverse complement strand
CTCTCCTCTCCTCCCCTCCCCTCCCCTTCCCTTCCCCTCCCCTCCCTTCCCCTTCCCTTCCCCTCCCTTTCCTTCTCTTCCCTTCCCTTTCCAGCAGGGCAGAGGGTGAATGTGGAGGGGGCACACATAGAAAGTGGCTAGAATGACCTGGAGACTAGTTACAGGGGACAAATAGGTTAATTTATTGAGCAAGTAAATAAATATAGAGAGGGTAGTAGGACCCATGTTTTTCACTGTTTGAGAAGAGATTTATAAACATGTAAAGAAGGAAGGCTAGAAAGAACCTGAGATGCTGGACTGGAATTTGAAGCGTCACTATGTGTGAATATACTTACCTACACTTCCTAACTCATTCCAGTGAGATGGCCCAGAAGCAGTGGGACTACAGTAGTCCTGAGTGCCCACTGAGGTTTATAAATACTGTCCTCCACTAAAAATTACTGGGGCTCCTCAGAGAGATGGCTGACTTAAGGGGTGGGGCAGAGAGAGTAAGAAATGAACCTGAAATGTTCTGTTTTACCAGAAAGTCAGGAAAAGATAAGAAAATGTCAAGGACACAGAAGTCAGCTTGAAGTTTCCATGGGCCAAAATGAGGACAATAAGAGCATGAATATCGGATTACAATCTATTGACTAAAATAGGAATCCATGAGTTCATACTGTTACAAATGAATGAATGAATGAGTATATGAATAGATAAGTTAGTAAATAAATAAGTGGGGAGAAGTCTCTTCCTTACAGTAGAGTGCCAATGATAAATGTAGACGGAATGGTGGAAATAGATATTTACCACTTGGCATCTATCATAACGGTAGTTGAAACAGGCAGGAGTTGTCCAAGGATGTTAAGTTATGGGGGTGGAGGTTTCTTATGAGCAGCAGTATATTGGTACACTATTGGAATAGCCTCCCACAAAACTGTAATCAACTACAATGGAAAGATGGTGAATTGTTGGTGGTGAAACCTGCCAGGCACCACTTTGACCAGATGATCAAACTTAACATCATTTGGTGGTAGGATGGTTTGACATAGGGTGCCCTGGATGTGATGCACTAACACAGCATCGTTTCTGTTGTATTTCTGCCTAGCATGCATGGCTTGTTTCTGGTCATGAGGAAATGTAGGAGGGGCCCAGACCCTACAGAATGAAGGCCTATAACTTGTTTGAGACCTTTAAGGACTTGAGACACAGAGAAAGACTGAGGAGCCATTCCGGACTGGAGCAGACTGATGAGACATTACAGCTAAATGGAATGTGTGTTGGGGCGCCTGGGTGGCGCAGTCAGTTAAGCGTCCGACTTCAGCCAGGTCACGATCTCGCGGTCCATGAGTTCGAGCCCCGCGTCGGGCTCTGGGCTGATGGCTCAGAGCCTGGAGCCTGTTTCCGATTCTGTGTCTCCCTCTCTCTCTGCCCCTCCCCCGTTCATGCTCTGTCTCTCTCTGTCCCAAAAATAAACGTTGAAAAAAAAAATTAAAAAAAAAAAAATGGAATGTGTGTTAGTGGATAAGATCCCAGACCAGG
>NW_024415161.1:0-1415 GCF_014898765.1 Herpailurus yagouaroundi | reverse complement strand
CCCCCCCGTCATACTCCTTTTAAAAACACTTCAGTGTTTCCATCCGCTGTCTGCAAGAACGTGGTCCTTAGCTTGGTCAGAGACTCTCTGTGATGTGCTCCTGCCTCTGCTTCCTGCCTCAGCACCTGCTTCTCCAGCATTTTTGCCAGGCACGCCCACCTGGCACTTCATATTCTCGAACTTGTAGTTTCTACAATACAAATGCTGTTTGAGCCACCCGACCTTTACTCTGGCAATGTCCTGGGCTTAAAGCATCTTCTTTCTCCAGCTTTATATGATGAGTCTTGTTGTTGTTTCTTCTCCCTTTCTTCTAATTCAGCTTAGGCATCATCTCCTTCAGGGAGATTACCACCTAGTAGCTCCCTTTCCTGCCTGAGTCACAACCATTTGCACCATATTCTCTTCTCTGAGCTCAGAGGAGCAGGAATCATGTCTTACTCGCCTCTGTGTCCCCAGCATCTACCACTGCACCTGGGATGTGGACGTTTGATCCACATTGTTCATCTCAGCTGAACTGAAGTAAGGGAGAGTCTGTGCTTCCGAGAAAAATGAACTAAGAAGTTTCCTGGGACCATGCATGCTTTGCCTCCCCCAACGATTCCCAAGGTCTTTAAAAGGTTCCTCAGGAATCCCAAAGATCTATACATTTTGTACCTATTACTAGCAGTCTCAACAGGGACCGAGCCATGGGTTGTTTGCATTAGACGGTGCTCCAATCATAACACTTATTCACCAGATCTCGGAGCTTTTTCAATCCTCAGTAAACACGTTGCATGCTACGGGAACAGAAATTGGGAAGGGCTGCTGTTGCTCACCAGACACACTGGGTTTACGGAGAGAGAAACTATAGCGTCTGCTTTTAAAATTCAAGAGGTTCACATTGATCCGCTTCAAATTCCTTTGTAACCCACGTGAGCAAAACGGACTCCAGTTTTCTCCAGTTGTTATCCAGTTATTATCTTTGTTCTAATTTGTCTTGCCCTCCATTTCACTCCATCTTTCGCTACCTTCCCTGCCTGATGTGCTTGGTCCCTGTTGCCTCCATTGACCTTTAAGCTGTCTCAAGCCCTCACGTGAAAATGCCAGCATATTCCTTCACCCTATCCCCATCCTCCTATTCTCATCAAGTAGTCCCCCCCACCCCCGACCCAAGCAGATGTATTTTTAAAAAATCACTTTATTGGGGCGCCTGGGTGGCGCAGTCGGTTGAGCGTCCGACTTCAGCCAGGTCACGATCTCGCGGTCCGTGAGTTCGAGCCCTGCGTCGGGCTCTGGGCTGATGGCTCAGAGCCTGGAGCCTGTTTCCGATTCTGTGTCTCCCTCTCTCTCTGCCCCTCCCCCGTTCATGCTCTGTCTCTCTCTGTCCCAAAAAAAAATAAATTAAAAAAAAGTTGAAAAAAAAATCACTTTATTGA
>NW_024415160.1:0-12600 GCF_014898765.1 Herpailurus yagouaroundi | reverse complement strand
CGGACCGCGAGATCGTGACCTGGCTGAAGTCGGACGCTTAACCGACTGCGCCACCCAGGCGCCCCATCTTCTCTAGTATTTTAATGATTTCCTGTCTCACATTTAGGTCTTTAATTCATATTCATATCATATTCATATCATTTCATTCATATATTCATACACAAACAAGTTTGTGTAAGGTGTAAGAAAGTGGTCCAGATTCATTCTTTTGCATGTGGCTGTTCAGTTTTCCCAACACCATTCGTTGAAAAGTCTTTTTCCCATTGGATATTTTTCCTGTTTTGTCAAAGGTTAAGTGATCATGTAGTTGTGAGTTCATTTCTGGGTGGTTCTAGTCTGCTTTTTTGATCTGTATAGCTATATTCTTGCCAGTACCCTATTGTCTTGATCACTCCAGCTTTGTAATATAGCTTGAAGTTGAGAATTGTGATGCCTCTAGCTTTACTTTGTTATTTCAAAGTTTCTTTAGCTATCTGGGATCTACTGTGATCCCATACAAGTTTTAAGATTGTTGTAGCTCTGTGAAAAATGATAGTAGCATTTCGATAGGGATTGTATTGATAGTGTGGATTGCTTTGGGTAATATAGACATTTTAACAATATGTCTATATTTCCCATTCATGAGCACAGAATATCTTTCTGTTACTTAGTGTCACCTTCAATTTATTTAATCAGTGGTTTATAGTTTTCAGATCACAGGTCTTTCACCTATTTGGTTAGGTTTATTCTTAGGTATCTTATGGTTTTTGATGAAATTATAAATAGGGTTGATTCCTTAATTTCTCATTCTTCTGCTTCATTATTGGTGTAGAGAAATGCAATAGATTTCTCTATGTTGATTTTGTATCTTGCAACTTTAATGAATTTTGTGTCAGTTCTAGCAATTTTTGGTAGAGTCTTTCAGGTTTTCTATATAGAGTATCATATCATGTGCAAATAAAGGAGTGTGACTTCCTCTGGCCAATTGGAATTCCTTTTATTTATTATCACTTTGCTGTTGTTGTCTGATTGCTGTGCCTAGGGTATCTAGTACTAAGTTAAACAACAGTGATGAGAGTGGACATCCTTGCCTTGTTTCTGACCATAAAGGAAAAGCTCTCAGTTTTTTCACCATTGAGGATGAAATTATCTGTGGGTTTTCCAGATGGCCTTTATTATATAGAGGTATGTTCCCACTAATTTTGTTGAGTGTTTTAATTTTTTTTTAACGTTTATTTATTTTTGAGACAGAGAGAGACAGAGCATGAACGGGGGAGGGTCAGAGAGAGAGACACAGAATCTGAAACAGGCTCCAGGCTCTGAGCTGTCAGCACAGAGACTGACGTGGGGCTCGAACTCATGGACCACAAGATCATGACCTGAGCCGAAGTTGGACACTTAACCGACCGAGCCACCCAGGCGCCCCTTGAGTGTTCTTATCATGAATGGAGTTTGTCCTCTGTTAAATGCAGTTTTGCATCTATTGAAATGACCATATGGTTCTTGTCTTTTCTTTTGTTAATGCGGTGTGTCATAATGATTCATTTGTGAATATTGAACCACGCTTGCAGTGCAGAAGTAAATGTCACTTAATCATGGTGATTGGTCTTTTAATGTACTGTTGGATTCAGTTTGTTAGAATTTATTTTGAAAATTTTACATCCATATCCATCAGGGATATTGGACTGTAGTTCTCTTCTTTTAAAGGAGTCTTTGCCTGGTTTGGTATCAGGGTAAATCTGGCCTAAGAGAATGAATTTGGAAGTTTCCCTTCCACTTCTATTTTTTGGAATAGTTTGAGAAAAAACGTATTAACTCAACAGTTTGTTAGATGTCACCTTTGAAGCCATTTGCCCATAGACTTTTGTTTATTGGAAGAGTTTTTATTACCAATTCCCTTGCTTGTTATTGGCGTGTTTACATTCTCTATTTGTTCCCCTTTTTAAGGGTATTTTAAGTTTTTGGTATTTTAAGTTTTTAGGTGTTTATACATTTCTTCCAGGTTGTCCAATTTTTGGCATATACTTTTTCATAATATTATCACATATTGCTTGAATTTCTGTGGTGTTGGTTGTGATATGTCCACTCTCATTTGTGATTTTATTTATTTGAGTCAATTCTATTTTGTTTTTGATAGGTTTGTCTAAGGGTTTATCAATTCTATTAATGATTTCAATGAACCATCTCCTCGGTTCATTGATCTGTTTTATTGTGGATTTGTTATTGTTGTTGTTTTTAGTTTCTATATCATTTCTTTCTGCTCTAATCTTTATTATTTCCCTTCTTCTGGCTTTAGGCTTCATTTGTTGCTCTTTTCTAGCTCCTTTATGTGTAAGTTTACATTGTTTATTTGAGATTTTTCTTCCTTCTTATGGTAGGTCTGTATTGGTATATACTTCTCACTTAGGACTGATTTTGCTGCATCCTAAAGGTTCTGTACCATCATGTTTCTATTTTCATTTTTCCATATATATTTTTTTTAATTTTTTTCTTTGATTTCCTTGTTGACCCCTTCATTCTTTAGTAGCATGTTATTTAACCTCCACATATTTGTGGTCTTTCCAAATGTTTTCTTGTCACTGACTTCAATATTCTTATTGTTGTGGTAAAAAATATGCATGCTATTATCTCAATTATTTTGTATTTTTTGAGGCGTGATTTGTGACCCACTATGTGATCTATTCTGGAGAATATTCCATGTGTACTCAAAAAGAATGTGTATTCTTCTGCTTTGGTATGGAGTGTTCTTTATATACCTATTAAGTCCATCTGGTCCAGTGTGTCATTCAAAGCTATTATTTCCTTGTTGATTTTCTGCTTAATTTGTTCATTGCTGTGAGTGGGGTGTTAAATTCCTTTATCATTGTATTATTATCATCACTGAATTTCTTTATGTTATGAATTGTTTTATATATTTGGGTGCTTCAAGTAGAGGACATAAATGTTTACAACAAATATCACTTCTTGTTGGAAGGTCCCCTTTATTATGATATAGTGCACTTCTTCAACTGTTGTTACTTTTTGGTTTAAAATTTAACTTCTGATATATGTATTGTTACTCCAACTTTCTTAAGTGTCATTTGCATGACACATGTTTCTCCATCCCCTTAATTTCAATCTATAGGTGTCATTAGGTCTAAAATGAGTCTCTTGTAGGCAGCATACAGATGAGTTTTGTTTTTATCCCCCTTCTGAGACCCTATCTCTTTTGATTGGAGTGTTTAATCCACTTACATTCAGAGTAATTATTGATAGATATGTATTTAGTGTAATATCATTCCTTGTTATTTAATTGTTTCTGAATATGTTCTCTGTTTCTTTCTTGTCTTTGTCACTTTTAGTAGTTCCTCTCCACTCAAAGAGTTCCCTTTAATATTTCTTGCAGAACTCCTTTAGTGGTCACACTTTAGTTTTAGTTTTTGTTTTTATTTTTGTTTTTTGTTTTGTCTGGGAAACTTTTTTTTTAGTTTATTTATTTATTTTGAAAGAGAGAGAGAACTAGCAGAGGAGGCGTATAGAGAGAGAGGGAGAAAATCTGAAGCAAGCTTTAAACCGACAGCAGAGAGTCTGATGCAGGGCTCAAGCTCATGAACCATGAGACCATGACCTGAGCCAGAGTTGGACATTTAACCAACAGCCACCAGTCTCCCCTGTCTGGGAAACTATTTATTTTTCCTCTTCTGAATGATAGCATTGCTGGATAGAGTGTTCTTGGCTGCAGATTTTTCCCATCAGCATGTTGAATATATCATGCCACTCCCTTCTGGCTTGCCAAGTTTCTGTTAAGAGATATGCTGCTAACCTTATTGGTCTTCTATTGTAAGTTAAGAACTTCTTATGTTTTGCTGATTTTAATATATTTTTTCCTTATCACTATACTTTGCAATTTAATTACAATATGTCTTGTTGGCCTGCTTTCTGATTTTGTTGATATGCCTTGTGGATATGAATATTTGTTTCCTTCCCCAGATTAGGAATGTTTTCAGCTATTATTTCCTTGAATAAATTTTCTGTCTCCTTTTCTCTCTTTATTTCTTCTAGAACTCCTATAATACAAATGCTATTATATTTGTTGATGGAGTCACTGAGTTCCCAAGACTATTCTCGTGTTCCATATTTTTATTTCTTGTATTCAACTTCATTATTTTTCAATATTTTATCTTCTATACCACTGGTTCTTCCCTCTGTTTCTTCCGTACTTGTTTTCAATGAATCAATTCTGGTTGGGATATCAGTGATTGCATTTTTCTTTTATTATTTTTTTAATTTTTTTTATCTCTGCAATGTGTGCATCCCTAAAGTCTTCCATTGCTATCTCAAGTCCAGTGAGTATCCTTATGATTGTTGCTTTATATTTTCCATCAGTCATATTATATATGTTTCACTTAGATCTTTATCTATGACCTTACCTTGTTCCATTTGGGATTAATTCTTCTGTCTTGGCATTTTGTCTCTGTCTTCTATATGTTTTAGAAGCCCGTTATGTTTCCTACTCCTGAGAACAATGCTTTTATGAAGAATAGGTCATATAGTGTCCAAGGTCTGGTGCTTCAGGAAGTGACTCTGGTGTGTGTTGTTGTGATTTAGCTATTCCATTCCAGTCATCTACAGAGGCTCTCCTTGCTTACAGTGGGCAATGTGTGGTCCTTGGCCACAATGTGCAAGGTTTAACTAGGTGTGCTCTGGCCTACTTGTTAAATGACATCTGATACCATTTCCACTAGAACTGAAGCCCTGTTGAACTCTGGTAGTGAGATATGTTGTGGACATGGGTTTCTGCTCATCTTCAGAAGAAGAGTCATGCCACACTGGGAATGATGCATATTTGACTGAGAAGGGCAGTACCACCAGATCATAGGTGTGTAGAACTTGGTGTAAGCAGGTTAGGCAGCCAGTGCCTGCTCTGTGCTATTTTCCAGAAGTAGTTATGTGTTAATCCTGAAGGTCAGTGGAAAGAAATGCTGCCAGCTATCTCCTTTGCCCCAGAGAGGAGTCTCCATGTGCACTGCCTCTCAAGAGAGCACTATGCAAGGAACAAACTTTCTTCCCACTGTGTGTCCCAGGAATTTTACAGGTCGATATTTCCCCACTGTGTGCCTCTAGATTATTTCCCTGCCTTCTCTCCAGGAATAGTGCAGTGCCCTCTGATCTCTATCTCAACCTAGACTAGTTACTTTTTAAAACTCTAGGTTTTATGGATTTGGTGTGGGCAGGTACCTGTGTTGCTCTTCTGGGGGAGGGTCTTGTCATGCTGGGATTGAGTCAGACTTGACTGACAAAGGCAATCATGCCAGAGCACAAAAGTGTGGGACTTGGTGTAAGCATTAGTAAGGAATCCAGTGTTGTGGATTAACTACTTTCTACAGGTAGAAATTGATCATGCAATTTCCTTTATGCTGAAGGGTGGGAGAAAGAAATGGTGCCAGCCAGTCCCTTTGTCTCCAGAAAGGTGTTTCTATGAATTCTATCTCTTAGGGATGTGTTCTAAGAAGAGCAAATAATCTCACCAATGTGTGCCTCAGGAGTTCTTCAGGTTGATGTTTCCAAGCTGTTTTCCTCAGGGTTGTTTGCCTGCCTTCTATCCAGGAGAAGGCCAACACCCTCAGGGCTGCATCTATCCAAACCCACTGACCTTTAAAACTGCAGTCTATAAACCCTACTCATTGCAGGCATTCAGGAAAATCAACCCTTCTTTTCCCATCCAATGGCTTTGGGGAAATGTTCTCCTTGTGCATTGACCTTTGTGCCCTTCTCTCTTTTAGCTTTCTCTGTGACCATGACTCCCTTCCCTCCACAACACTCATGATCTGTTTCTCCCCCAAACAACATCTCTTCACTTTCTACCTTCTTCAATGTGGCTTCTTCTCTCCCATTAGTTGTGGAGTTTGCTCTGTCAGCCTTCAGGTTGATTTCTCATGTATTTAGAATGATTTGTTAATTATCTAGTTGTGTCTGACGGATCAGAGAAGCATAGGACCTTCCTACTTCACTGTCATTTTAGATCTTCTTCCCAACTACTGATTTTTATATCGGGTTTTAAATAATTAACACCAAGAAATAAGTGTTTGGAAGTAATATATATATATATATATATATATATATATATATATATATATTTCTATTCTCAGAAAATGTCATGATACCATCCCATCTCATTATTACCTCCTCCTTTCTTCCCTCACCAACACGATTTGTACCATATTTAGGGAGACACTAAACCTTGGTGATTAAGAGCCCATGCTATGTAGCCTGACTGCCAGAATTTACATTCTTATTCTGCCATTTAAAAGATGTTTTACTTTCAGTAAATTAATTAGGTTCTTTCAAACATAATTACCTCATTTATTAAAATAAATGACACTATTAGTGTCTACATTAAATTATAATAGGGTTGTTGCAAGGGTTCAGAAATGCATCCAAAGAAGGTAGAACAGACCTCAGAACAGAGTAAAAACCCAATAACAGGTATCTATATTAATATTTCTTCAGAACCATTCACTATAATATCAGAAACCACAGACAATTTATTTTCTGATTTTGCCTCAGTCTCAATCAACTCTGAAAGAATAGTCATATTACTACTATTTTAGCACTTAGTCACATAGTATATATTCTAATATCAGTCAGTACTGGCATAGTAAAGATTAAATGACATTACTTTTTACTTGTGTCTCTGGTGTAATATTATACACCAGTATCCAATCAAAGCCATATCAGTGTTATGCCCAGAATTCACGATCCCCAAAGACCACCAGGGAGCCGAGTCCGATGCAAAAGCAAAGAGCCTTTATTCGAGCTAGCTCGAGCTCAATCCTCTACCTGCACTGATGCAGTGGTGAGATGCCAGAGAGAGCCAGCAAGTTTTAAAAGCACAAAGGTTTTATAAGGGTCTAGGGGCAGTTGGTGAGGTAATGGCTGTGGCCTTAGCCAATTGGCTGGGGAAGGGTCGTGTCCTCAGCTGATTGGCTGGGGAAGGGTCGTGGCCTCAGCCAATTGGCTGGGGAAGGGTCGGAGACCTGTTATGCAGGTCGCTGGGCGTGTTTTGATCAGGAAGTTTGAACAGGTGAGCGGGAGGTTACTCAAGGGGAGGAGGCGTGGTCTGAGGTTTCTGCGATTTTCCCGCAAAGGGGCCATGTCAGGGACATAGTCACTCAAGGTGGAGGACACAGAACAAGATGGAGTCGGCCGACGTAGGTCCGCTCTTTCATTCAGTAGTTTCAACTTTAAGGTTTTCCCCAAAATTTATTAAAGCTAAGATGTAAAATATATCTTACAATCTAAAAAATAATTATTCTTTGGCCACTCTCTCATAAGCCAAAATAAAATAATCACCTTCAAATTTTAAATGAACACTGAGGGGCGCCTGGGTGGCGCAGTCGGTTAAGCGTCCGACTTCAGCCAGGTCACGATCTCGCGGTCTGGGAGTTCGAGCCCCGCGTCGGGCTCTGGGCTGATGGCTCAGAGCCTGGAGCCTGTTTCCGATTCTGTGTCTCCCTCTCTCTCTGCCCCTCCCCCGTTCATGCTCTGTCTCTCTCTGTCCCAAAAATAAATAAACGTTGAAAAAAAATTAAAAAAAAAATGAACACTGAGGAATATTAATGTCTTCATGCCAGAGATTTTGGCAAACAGCAGTGTAAAATATATTTACAAGTATATTGTGGTTGGAGAAAAGGTTTATTTGAGGAAAAGATAGCTGAAAACTTCCTTGATCTGAAGAAGAAACAGACATCCAGGCCCAAAAGACAAAGAGAACTGCCATCAAAATCAACAAAAGCAGGCCAACCAGACATGTAGTTAAATTTACAAAATACAGTGATAGAGAAAAAAATCTGAAAATCAACAAAACAAAGAGGTGCCTAACTCACAAAAGAAGACCCATAAGGCTAGCTGCAGATCTTTCAGCAGAAACATGGCAAGCCAGAAGGTAGTGGCAAGATATATTCAAAGTGCTAGATGGGAACAATCTGCAACCAAAAACACTCTATCCAGCAAGGTTATCATTCAGAAGAGGAGAGATCAAGATTTTCCCAGACAAACAAAAACTAAAGCAGTTCATGATCACTAAAGGAGCCATGCAAGAAATATTAAATGGGACTCTTTTATTGAAAAGAAAGATGAAAACTGACAAAGATTAGAAAGGAACATAGAAAATCTCCAGAAACAATGACAACACAAGTAATAAAATGGCAATAAATACATACCTACCAATAAATACTCTGAATGCAAGTGTACTAAATACTCCAAAGAAAGACAAGGAATATCAGAATGGATAGAAACATTAGACCCATTTATATCCTGTCTACAGGAAACTCAATTTACACCTAAAACTGCAGATTGAAGTGAGGGGATGAAGAACCATATATTATGCAAATTAATGTGAAAAGAAATTAATAATAAATATAAAGAAACTCTTTGATAATAAAGCAATAAAAGTGAGAGACTTTAACACTCCATTTGCATCAATGGACAGGTCATTGAAACAGAAAATCAAGAGGGAAACAATGGCTTTGAATGACATACTGGGCCAGAGTAGCAATACTTATATCAGACATATTAGATTTTAAACCAAAGAATGTATCAAGAGATGAAGAAGGCAATATATCATAATAAAGGGGAACTTCCAACAAAAATGAACTAAAAATTATAAGCATTAATGTCTCCAACTTGGAAGAACACAAATATATATAAAAAAATTAATGATAAATGTAAAGAAACTCTTTGATAATAAAGCAATAAAAGTGAGAGACTTTAGCACTCCACTTACATCAATGGAAAAATCATGTAAACAGAAAATCAACAAGGAAACAATGACTTTGAATGGCACACTGGACCAGATGGACTTAGTGGACTTAACAGATATATTCAGAACATTCCATCCAAAAGGAGCAGGATACCCATTCAAGTGCACTTGGTACATTCACCAGAATAGATCACATGATAGGTCACAAATCAGGCCCCCAAAATTACAAAAAGTTTGATGTCACAGCATGCATATTTTCTGAAAACAATATTATGGAACTTGAAGCTAAAGACAAGAAAAAATTTGGAAAGACCATGACTACATGGAGGTAAAAGCAGGCGCTATTAAAGAATGGGTCAACCAGGAAATCAAAGGTGAAATTAAAAAAAAAAAAACAAAAAACAACATGGAGACAAGGGAAAATGAAAACACAATGACCCAAAACTTTTGGGATGCAAGAAAAGCAGTCAGAGAAGTGATATATATACCAGTATAGGTTTACCTCAAGAAACAAGAAAAATCTCAGGGTGGCTATGGGGTTCAGTCAGTTAGGTGTCTGACTTAGGCTGAGGTCAACACCTCATGGTTTGTGGGTTCAAGCCCCACATTGGGCTCTGTGCTGACAGCTAAGAGTCTAAAGCCTCCTTTGGATTCTGTGCCTCCCTCTCTCTCTGCCCCTCTCCTGCTTATTCTCTCTCTCTCTCTCTCTCTCTCTCTCTCTCTCTCTCTCAAAAATAAATAAATATTAATAAAGAATGAAGCAAGAAAAATCTAAAATAAACAACATAAACTTATTCCTAAAGGACTTAGAGAAAGAACAACCAACAAAGCTTACATCCAGCAGAATAAGGTAAATAATAAAGACTAGAGCAAAATTAATGATATAGAAGTTAAAAAAATAGGACATATCAATTAAACCATGATCTGGTTCTTTCACAAAATTAATACAATTGATAAAACCCTAGCCAGACATATCAAAAAGAAAAGAGAAAAGTTCCAACTTAATAAAATCACAAATAAGAGAGGAGAAATAACAACCAACACCACAGGAAATTATATATATATTATATATAATATATATATTATATTTAATATATATTATATATTATATATATAATGAAATTTTATATGCCAACATATTGGACAACCTGGAAGAAATGGATAAATTCCTACAAGTATATAAAGTACAAAAGCTGAAACAGGAAGACATAGAAAACTTGCATAGACTGATAACCAGCAAATAAATTGAATCAATATACAAAACCTCCCCACAAGCAAAAGTCCATGATGTGATGGATACACAGTGGAATTATACCGAACATTTAAAGAAGAGTTAATATTTATTTTTTTTGAAACTGTTCCAAAAATTAGAAATGGAAGGAAGACTTCCAAATACATCATATGAGCACAGCATTGCCCTGATTCCAAAACCAAAGCCTCCACTGAAAAAGAGTACCACATGCCAATATACCTAATAAACATGGAAGCAAAATTCTCAACAATATGCCAGGAAATTGAATCCAACAGGACGTTAAAAGAATCATTCACCATGACCAAGTGGGATTTTTTTCCTGGGCTGCAACAGTGGTTCAGTATTTGCAAATGAATGAGTGTGATACAACACATTAATAAAATAAAGGATAAGAATCATATGATCCTTTCAATAGATGCAGAATAAACATTTGGCGAAGTATAACATCCATTCATGATAAAAATCCTTAACAAAATATGTTTACAGAGAACATACCTCAACATAATAAAGGTCATGTATGAAAAATCCACAGCTAATATAACTCTCATGGGGGAAACCTGAGAGGTTTTCACCTGTAGAGTCAGGAGCAAGATGGAAATGTCCACTATCACGAGTGGACATAGACTGAAAGTCCTAGCGTCAGCAATGAAACAAAATAATTAAAAGCATCTAAATCATCAAGGAAAGTCAAACGTTCACTATTTGCAAATGACATAATATTCTATAGGGAAAACCTGAAAGACTCTGCTAAAAATAATTGCTAGAACTGATACAGAAATTTAGTTAAGTTGCAGGATACAAAATCAAAATACAGAAATCCACTGCATTTCTATACACCAATAATGAAGGAACAAAAAGAGAAATCAAGAATCAATCCCATTTACAATTGCACCAAAAGTCATAAGATACCTAGGAATAACATAATCAATGAGGTGAAAGACCTGTAATCTGAAAACTATAAAACACTGATGAAAGAAATTGAAGGTGACACAAAGAAATGGAAAAACTTTCCATGCTCATGATTGGAAGAACAAATGTTAAAATGTCTATATTACCCAAAGCAATCCACACTCAGTGCAATGCCTATAAAAATAACACCAGCATTTTTCACAGAGCTAGAACAAACAATCCTAAAATTTGCATGGAATTACAAAAGACCCCAAATACCAAAAGGAATCTTGAAAAAGAAAAGGAAAGCTGGAGGAATCACAATTCTGGACTACAAGTTATATTACAAAGCTGTAGTGACCAAGACAGTATGGTACTAGTACAAAAATAGACACATAGATCAATGAAACAGAATGGAAAATCCAGAAATGAACTCACAAGTATACGACCAATTAATCTTTGACCAAGCTTGAGAAAATATCCAACAGAAAAAATAGTCTCTTCAATAGATGGTATTAGGAACACTGGATAACAGCATACAAAAGAATGAAACTGGACCACTTTCTTACTCTAGACACAAAAACAAATTCAAAATGGATGAAAGACCTAAATGTGAGTCAGGAAACCTTCAAAATCATAGAGAACACAGGCAGTAATTTCTCTGACATCAGCTGTAGCAACTTCTTACTAGATATGTCTACTGAAACAAGAGAAGAAAAACAAAAATAAACCATTGGGACGTCATCAAAATAAAAACTTTTGCCTAGTGAAGGAAACTATCAACAAATCTAAAAGGAAATTGAAGCAAAAACAGATGCTATTTGCAAATGACGTATCTGATAAACGGTTTGTATCCAAAATATATAAATTATAAAATTCAATACATAAAAAAAAATAATACTGTTAAAAATGGGCAGAAGACATGAATAGATATTTTTCCAAATACAGACAGATAGGTAATAGACGTGTGAAAAAATGCTGAACATCACTCATCATCAAGGAAATATAATTCAAAACTACAATGATATATCATCTCACACCTATCAGAATGACTAAAATTAACAATTTAGAAAACAACAGGTGTTGGTAAGAATGCAGAGAAAGGTTGCAGTCTTGGTGGGAATGCAAACTGGTGCAGCTACTCTGTAAAATAATATGGAGGTTCCTTTAAATGTTAAAAATAAAATTACCTTATAACCCAGCAACTTCACTGCTAGGTGTTTTCCTGGAAAAGGAGATGTGTGGTGTATATCTGTATATCTATATCTACCAATATCTATATTGATATTTGCTTATCGTTATGAGACTTGATCTTATATGTACAATATAGATATAATGAAATATTACTCAGCCATAAAAATAATGAAATATTGTCATTTACAAGGATGCAGATAGAGCTGGAGAGTATTATGGTAAGTGAAATAATTCAGTCAATGAAAGACAAACACCATATGATTTCTCTCCTATGAGGAATTTAAGAAACAAAACAGATTAACATAGCAGAAAAAAAAATGTGAGGCAACCCAAGAAATAGACTATTAACTATTGAGAACAAAGTGATGGTTACTGGAGGAGAGATAGGAGGGTGAAGGGTTAAATAAGTAATGGGTTTTAGGAAGAATACTTGTGATGAGCACTGTTTCTTATATGTAAGTGATGAATCAATGAATTTTAAACATAAAAACAACATTACACTGTATGTTAACTAACTGGAATTTAAATAAAAATTTGGAGAAAAAAG